>NW_021146335.1:0-25000 GCF_002837175.3 Physeter macrocephalus
GTCATTATTTTGTTGTCTTTCCTTCCAGTCTTTTTTCTATGCTTATATTTGTATTTTCAGTTGGACTGTTGTATCCAGAGACTAACTGGCTTCCTGTCTGGTGTGTCCATATGAGCTGGCTCAGTCCAGGGCCCTCCCCCCAAATCCCTCCAGAGAGCCTGCTGAGAACAACAACAAATAAATCTGAGTTTGTGATTTGTGGCTGCCCTCATTCCCCAGCCTCCTCTCTAGCACTCCTTTAGTTTTGGTTTTTCTTGGGTAATATTGGTTGGTTTCTGGTGGGATGAGGTGCCCAAAGCTCCTTGGACCACCTCTTGCCCACCTCCCACGCTCATCTCTCTGGAATTGGGACATCTGTGTCTGAGTCTTGACCTGAGAACTCTGTGAGTGGAGGACTCAGATCTGATTCATCGCTCAGTGTGAAGCAGAGTTGGCCTCAAGAAATAAGTCTAGAATTGAATCAACCTGCTTCTTTGGCATTGCCCAAAGAACCGCAGACTCAGAGTGCCTTACACTCATTTACAGCCACCAGCACGGTGTCTGGCACAGAGTAGGTGCTCGATAAATGTGTTACGGCTGCTACCAATAACCTAGAGATTTCCATCTGTGTCAGGGTTCCGCTGGCTTTTCCTCCTTCCGTTTCCCACCTTCCCCTCCTTCCTCCGGATGGTAGAGAGACCATTCTGACATGCCAGGGGGAAGGTGCCACCCTTTGTCCCCCCATCGTCTGTAAGTTAGGAGCAAAGCTGAGTTGGCAATGGATCCAAAAGAAACAGCTCCTGTGCTGCAGCTATTTTATATGTTTGCATGGCTCAAGATACCAGTTATCATTAGCAGCAATTAAAACTGTTTCAGGATCAGTTCAAAGCTGCCTTTGAGGTATTTTAAGTTGGACAAAAGTCCTCCACGTGGGGCTTCCCTGGTGGCTCATTGGTTGAGAGTCCGCCTGCCGATGCAGGGGACGCGGGTTCGTGCCCCGGTCCGGGAAGATCCCACGTGCCGCGGAGCGGCTGGGCCCGTGAGCCATGGCCGCTGAGCCTGCGCGTCCGGAGCCTGTGCTCCGCAACGGGAGAGGCCACAACAGTGAGAGGCCCGCACACCGAAGAATAAAAAAAAAAAAAAAAAAAAAAAAGTCCTCCATGTGTCTAGCTTTGAGCCAAGTTTCCTGGTGTCATTAGAAGCCCCCTTGTATTTGGAGACTGCAGTCTGTATATTTTGATTGCCTGAATATTTCATAAATTTCAAGGGTGTTTGTCAAAAGTGGGTTAACATCTCCAAAGCGGTTTGGACTACATTATGCGTCCCCCTCCCAGCCTCAGTGAAGTGGAGGGGACTGTGGAGATGGGAGAGGAGGGGGATCTGCCTGGGGTCTTTCCTTAGAGCCAGTCCCTCCGGCTAGGCAGAACCCCTGGGCTTCTGTGGCCCAGAGGGAGGGTGGCAGAAGTCAGAGCAGGAAGGGATGAGGGCTTGATCTTCTAGGGTTGGGGCATCAGGAAATGGGAAGAAGGCGGGAACGCAGTTTGGAGGGCTGGGCTGTGAGGAGGGGTGTGGGGAGGCCTTCCGAAGAGCTTAAGAAGTCTTCATATTTGACTGAAAGCTAAGAACAGGGAAAGAACTGTTTTTGGCATATGTTGAACTTCTAGGGAGTTAGTCAGCAACTTGTTCTGACCAACGGTTGGTTGGCCCTGGTCTTGACCCTGGGCCTGGAGGACTGCAAGTGCCACTGGGGCCTGGGATCACTGTTCCCTAAACATCTCGGGGACCCTCCAGGGTGACGATGGGCACCAGGTGTCTTGCTGCCTGCTGACAGAGGGGATCCAGCTGGTGGGCTGAGTGGAGCGGCTTCTGGGTGGAAGGCTTTTAAACCAGGTGGTAAAGGAGTTGGAGGGCGACCCAAATGGGAGGAAGAGGTTCTGGAACAGTGGAGACCTGGAGCGGGGGATGCCGGGCAGGAATTCTTTGTCCCTGAGCTGTGCCCAGGGACCCAGGAGGGGGACCAGGCAAGGAAAAGCTGTCCTGCCCCATAGCCTCTGGCTACAGTTGGTGTGAGTGCTGGGCAGTCCCTGCTCAGCAACAGCGGGGCTGGGAGTTGAGGGTTTGTGGTTTGGAAATAAGGAACCCGCTGGTGCCTTGGGTTTCCCCACAGGCTTTGCTTTGCTTTGGTCAGAGCCCACCCAGACTCCCTTGGGCTCTGCTCTGAATCCCTAACTAGATTTTTATGCAGAATTCACCTCTTTGCCCCTCTTTGCTGCTTGAGGACCTGATGCCACGACCCACTGAAGGGGAACACTGGAAGCAGCAGGGCCCCCGCTCCCGGGAGCTGTGCCATCACCCCTCCCCAGCCCCGCACTCACACCAACCCCGGGATGGAGCCTCGGGAGGGACAAGCGGGGCGGGAGCTACGTGGAGTGGGGCAGGTGAGGGGAGCTTGCTCGTGGTGGCAGAGCCGAGAGGTAGGAAGGATGGAGGGCGTCGTGTCCTTGGCTCCGCACAGTGGAGGAAGGGCAGAAGGTGGGACGACCCACTCTCAAAGTGGCATGGCCGCGGGCTTCCCTGGTGGCGCAGTGGTTGAGAGTCCGCCTGCCGATGCAGGGGACGCGGGTTCGTGCCCCGGTCCGGGAAGATCCCACGTGCCGCGGAGCGGCTGGGCCCGTGAGCCATGGCCGCTGAGCCTGCGCGTCCGGAGCCTGTGCTCCTCAACGGGAGAGGCCACAACGGTGAGAGGCCCGTGTAATGCAAAAAAAAAAAAAAAAAAAAAAAGTGGCATGGCCGTGACTGGGTCTGCTTCAGGGGTCAGCCTGCATATACACGTCGGCCTTAAACTCTTCGAAACTGGGCTGTTAAACATCTGCCTCCTGGTTTCATTAGCTTGTAAGCCATGGTGATGGGACCTGCCTAGTTTTCTGGGCCAGTAAGTGTGCCCAGAGGCTCATAAACATCAGGTGCCTCCAGTAAATACGATATTAATACTCAGTGTAAATGTGTATGCAAAGAAATCTGTGAAATGAAAGGTGGGAGCTGAATTGTGTATGCATGTTACGCAAATTCTTAGTGGTTTTGAACCGAGAACGGTAGTGTGACTGCGTGTCGGGGGTGGGTTTTACATGTGCAGGATGTGTGTGCAGTGTGTGTGGGGAGTGCGTTTCTGTGGACATGTATGTGTGTTTCTGTGGACATGTATGTGTGTGTGAGGTGGGGTAAGGAGGGCGTGTGTCTGTGTGTGTGTGTGTGTGTGTGTGTGTGTGTGTGAAGAGAAGTCCCAATAGATTGGATGGAGACAAAACCAGCCTCATAATTTACAGGGCCTGGTGCAAAATGAGTGTTCGGCCTCTTGTTCCAAACTATTGGGATTTTCAAGACAGCAACAGCAGAGCCTCCGAACAAGCTCGGGCCTTGCTGAGTGCAGAGCCCCTGTGACTCCCCAGATCGAATGCCCACGAAGCAGCCCCGGTTAGAGAAAGTGCACCTTCTGTCTCCCCTCAGCCTTCTTTTGCTGCCTTGAACAATCCTTAAACCCCCGTCTGCTCACTCCCCATCCAGCTCCCAGCATGACCTTGATCTTGGGAGTGTGAGGCACCCACCAGAGCCCGCGTGCCCAGCAAGGGCTGGTGGTGCCTTTCCTGCCCTCCTGGTGTTGCAGTCTGGTCCTCACGGGGGGCCCCAGACTCCATAAAGTGTCTCCAGGCTCTTTGCTCAAAATGATCTCCTGAGAACGTGCGGGTGCCCTCCCAGGCCCCCCTCGCTCCCCCCCCTGCACCCTGGGGACTTGAGGGCTCAGGCTCCCCCCAGGGCCCCCAGTGTGGCCCCAGCAGTTGTCAGGCAGCAGAAACAGGGAAGAGAAGGAAGCACGCAGCTTCTGGGGTGTCCCCAGTGCCCACCACGTGCGTCAGCTGGCAAGCCACCTTGCCTCTTACTTCCCTCAGTCACATGCTGGCCTCTTCACTCCTTCCCACTTCCAGGGGACCAGGTGTTCGGGGTGACGAATACCAGGGAGCCACAGAGCCACTAGGTCAGTTCCCTGGGCCACAGAACAACACCCATCTCAGGGACTGGGAGTCTGTCCACAAACGTCCACTTGCAGAAGGGGCTTCCTGGTCTTGCGGGTGCAGGGCCATTCCTCTGGGTGCAGGTTTTGCGTTATGCAGTCTTCTCAGAGACCCACCTGCCCTTGACACCTTC
The DNA here is from genome assembly GCF_002837175.3 of Physeter macrocephalus. NCBI lineage: Eukaryota > Metazoa > Chordata > Mammalia > Artiodactyla > Physeteridae > Physeter > Physeter macrocephalus. The sequence continues at coordinate 4,180 of NW_021146335.1, forward strand.
CCACTGACTCCACTTCCCCCTCCTCTGGGCTCCTGGAATGGCATGATGGACCCACCTCAGCCAGGCAGCTGTGATGAGAGGTGTTGACCCAGCTGCCTCTGTGCTGGCTCACTGTGTCAGGTGGAAGAGACTGACACAGCCGCAGGGACAAAGGGTCTTTCGGCATGGTCAGGGACCCTGGGGCCGTCCATAGGCAGGACTGGAGCCCGGGGCCTCTGGAATTCAGCCAGGCACTGGGTGATCGGTGGTATAGGCGGCTGGTGAAAACAGGCTCTGGGCAAGGAAAAACAGCCCAGAGCCACAGGTGTGCCGCTGGTTCTTGCTCCTCTTCTGTGTTCATCTCTCCTGTTTGCTGACGGCACTCAGCCAGGCCTGGAGCACAGCAGAGAGCACCTGCTGGCCCCAGAGTAAGTTTCTACGGGGCCTGGAGACAGACGTACACACGCAGGAGCCGGTCTTGTGAACGGACCAGCACAGCCAACGCACAGCTCAACGGGGGAGCGGGCACACCAGCGAGGTCCAGTGTGGAGGGCTCCATGGAGGGGCGACATTTGAACGGGGTCATAAATGTGGGCCCCCCAGCAGCTCCAGTCACCCTGCACAGGCCCGAGTCAGGCTCCAGCCCTAGGACTCCCAGATCTGCCTTCTGGGCGTCCATGGGGTGGCCCGGGGTGGCCCTCCACCCTCCCACCCCCTCCCCCTGCAAGAGGTCCCACAGCCAGCCTCCTCCATCCAAAGCCTTCCAGACTCTCACCACTGGCTTTGCCAACATGGTGGACGTTTCCCCCTCTTGGAACACAAAGGAGTGGAATTCCCTGGCTGCTCTTTCCACGAATGACTGGATGAGGGGATGGACTACAGCACCTGGGGAAGGGGCTCTTGGAAGGTTCCTGGAAGGTGAGAGAGGAGGAGCTGATGGTGGGGCCCACCCAGAGCTAGAGCAGGAGCCCGATTCCGGATTCTGGAACCCACTCCCATAAGTGCAAGATCCGCAGCAGCCCACTTCAGGGCCCTAATGTGGGTTCCCGGGCCGAGGCTTAGCCCACAAACATGCTACTCTGAATTAGGTGTGATCAACGAGGGAAAATTACTCTAACAATTGCATTCATGGAAAATGCGTGTGTCCCCTCATTTGAAAATCTATTTATTTCTGGACATTCTTGATTCTGGGACTCTCTTCCATCTCCCTCTCCAGAGAATCTTACGGGATTCTCTACTTGGTTCAGAACGCAGAGAAACACCTGGCCCTCGCCACACGGAGCAGAAGCGCGGTAAACGTTAGCTCCTTTCCCTCAACCAATCAAAGGGGTCACTCGAGGTTGATGCAAAGGGGCTTCTCCAGTCTAGAAGCTGATGGGCCTCTGGTCCCTGCCTCCCCCTTCCTTCTCCAGCTGATGACAAACACCTGGATGTCATAACATCCTCCTTGTCCTCATCTGTTATTCTGGGACATAGGCTGGGGAGGGGACCTGAGTAGGCCCCCTTTGACCCAGGCTGGCCTTTCTTGCAATGTGAGCTAGCAGGTGCCGGTCCCGATGACGAATGCAGGAGGGTGAGGCACTGATCCTGCTCGATGGACAGGATGCTGGCAGGAGGGTAGGAGGAGCGGGGCGGAGCTTCCAGAACAAAGGCAAATGGGGAACCCTGGGGGCCTAGGCTAGGCATCAAAACAGCTCTGCAGAGTGAGCAGGCTGCAGCAGCTCTCCGTCTCTGCACCCAGCAGTCGGTCAGACAACCCTCACCTGGTCCCTTCTGCCTGCCCATGGCGAATGCTGAGCAACACTTTGCTTAGAGAGGCCTTGTTCTCCAGCGTGATTGCACCAACACTGCTCTGTGGCTTTCTCTACCTGGTGTGGGTCGCTGCTGCAGTTCCAGAGGAAAACAGAGGGATGGCCGGGAGTAGAGCCAGGAGCCAGGAGGGCCGCCGGCAGTATGCCTTTGTCCTGGAGCCTTTTGATGGAGCCAATGCAGCCCCGCACCTCTGGCTGCACCGCTTTGAGGTCATCAGTGACCTCAACCATTGGGACCACGCCACCAAGCTGAGGTTCCTGAAAGAGTCCCTCAGGGGAGACGCCCTGGAGGTCTACAGTGGACTCAGTCCTGAGGACCAGGGGGAATACGGGGCTGTGAAAGAGACCCTCCTGAAGACCTCTGGGGGACCCGGGGTGGCCCCCAGCTACCAGCCCAAAGAGATCCTCTTTGCCAACAGCATGGGTAAGGGCTACTACCTCAAGGGGAAAATTGGCGAAGTGCCCGTGAGTTTCCTGGTGGACTCTGGGGCCCAGGTCTCCGTGGTCCACCCGCGCTTGTGGGAGGAGGTCACCAATGGCGACCTGGATGCCCTGCGACCCTTTGAGGATGTGGTGAAAGTGGCCAACGGGGCTGAAATGAAGATCCTGGGTGTCTGGGATACAGTGGTGTCCCTGGGCAAGATGAAGCTGAAGGCAGCTTTCCTAGTGGCCTACGCAAGTATGGAAGAAGCCATCATTGGGACCGACCTGCTCCAGGACCACAACGCCGTCCTGGACTTCGAGCATCGCACGTGCACACTGAGAGGGAAGAAGTTCCGCCTTCTGCCTGTAGGAGGGTCCAGGGAAGACGAGTTCAACCTGGATCTCATAGAGGAGGAGCTCTACTCAGAGGAGGGGCGGCAGCAGCTCTTCTATTGAGAAGCCCCCTTTGCCTCACCCCCCAGATATTGGCGGGAGGACCCACCACGGTGGAGGGGAAGGGCACATATCCTCAGGGGGTCACTCGGCTTGGCCAGCCCTCTCAAACCAACCCTCGCCCTCCTGTTCCTCCTCCCTCTGCAGGGCTCTTAATCTGCCCCTGATGGGGGAGGCTTCCATTGGAAAAGGAACAGGTGAGGGAGAGCAGGCTGGATTTCTTAGAGGGGGGGTGGGTCCTCGTGGTTGTCAAGCTGCTGTTGGTGGCAAAGACTTGGAGGCTAGAAGAAGGTTCCAAGAAGGCTAGAAATGATTATCTTTGGGAGAGGACTGGGGGACGCCTTCAGGTTCCCTGAGATGTGGCTCAATCACCTTTGGGCCCAGGTAGCCTGTCTCGGCTGGGCTGGGTCCTGGCTGCAGGGTCCTTACAAGCAAGATCCAGCCCTCATGGTGTGGGTCACAGCTGCCCTGGGGTTCTTCACTGTTGGGTCTTCCCACCTGCACAATGTGTGTTTCCTTCTGTCATTTGCTTCGAAACCCATTGAGCCTTGTGCCGATAATTCATTCCTTCAAAAACCAATAAAGGTTGACTCATGGGAAAACCTTGTCATGTGCTGATTGGGGATGAAAGGAATGGATGTGAGAGGGTGGGGAAAACAGGGAGTGAATGGAGAACAGAAGGAAGGTTCAAGTATTTACGGAGGGTCTCGCTTGGAGATAGAAGAGAATACATATACAGTGACGATATAGCTTGGATTTTCCAAGACAGCCTCAATTTCAAATATCTTGACTTATTCCCTCCATAATTCTTGTCATTTCTAATCTGATCGTGATTTCTCTAATCATTACCAACTACAATATTTTAGTATCCAAATTGCCTCTTACAGCCAAGAGTGACCCTAAAGTTGTGGTCTTGACCGGGGGGGTGGAAAATTATGGTTATTGTAAACGACTGAGAAAGTATCTGCCTGCGAAATAGGTTCTTACATCTGCCTGGGATCCCGGACTTGGAGGCAGAAAGCAAGGCTGGGGGCCAGGTGTTAACCTGCATGGGGCGCCCGAGGGCATCTGGAGGGTAGAGGGGGCCGGGCAGCGGAAGGACATTCCAGATCCCGAAAATGGGGTCATCCCTCTTAAGGGCCTACCTCATATTTGCTTCCAAGTTCCTGGCCCTCTCTCTAGAACTCAGCAAGGCTGGGAATCTGAAGGCTCCCTGGTCCGAAGGGAGACGAAGGGTGCAAAGCTTCAAGACCTTTTGATGGGAGGCTGGAAGGGCATCTTTCCTTCATGAGGGTGGAATGAGCTTCTCCTGGGAGTTTCCACCTGGACATCCCTGAGGGAGAGAGAAACAGCCTGAGTGGGAACCAGAGGTGGGGACCAGCCTTCTTCTAAGAAGCCTCTGGGGCCTTGACCTTGAACCTGTCTGAGCCGAGAGCGGCTGTTTGTCCCTCTGATTCCAGCTATGATTCTCCTGGGAACTGAGGCAACTGCTCAGCCCCTAATCCCTTTGATTACTGAAGCCCTTCCCTGGACAGCCCAACATCTTAACTGGGAATTAGCTCCATCAGCCCCAGGGCACGTGGGGCCACAGGCAGTCCTGGATCAAGAGGAAGTCTTTCCCCTGGAACACGAGGACTGGAGAAGGGGCAGCCCAGCCAGAGGCCTTGGCTTGCAGGGGAGAAGGAGAAATGGAGAAGAGGGTGGTCTTGTGGCATCCAGGTCCCCCATCCCCCTTCTCAAATTTGGTTTTCCATCCCCTACAAATGCAGCGTCTCTCCTAGGCCAAACCCACCCCCCAGGGGACAACGTAGGTGGCACCTCCCTGTGACCTGGCTAGGTCCTTCAGATCCTAGCCTCCTGCTGGGCTGAAGGAGGGAGGGGAAAGAGTGGGTGGGAGGTGGACAAGGGAACGGGGAATTGGGTGCCAGGCCAGAATTTCAGGGCAACACCCAAGTGGTCCCCTCCTTGCAATTCCCCACGCAGACAGGGTGCCGAGCCCTGTCCCGGGTGAACAGGAACAGGGTGACCTGTGTCCCAGCCACAGAGACCCTCCCTGCCCTGCTCTGAGTGAGGAGAGTGTCTGATCACCAGTCTCTCAGCCAGCTCTCTCTCCTGGAGGAAAGTGAGCTCCTGGGGTGAGCCCAGCCAGACTGACACATCATGGCACAGGCCCCCGGGGAAGAAGGTACTAAGTGGTGGTTCTTACCTGGAGACCCGCTGCGTGTGTGTGTCGGGGGCCGGTTCCCAATGCAATTGTGTGCAGGGAACCTGAGGTGCGGGATGGGGACGCTGCTCTCCTGGGAGCAGAGTGTCAAGGGGGAGGGGGAGGCTGGCAAGCAGCCAGGTCAAGTGGGTTTTGGCCGCAAGTCACAGAGGGCTTGACCCCTGGGTGGGGAGTTCACACCTGACTTGCACACAAGTGTTTGAACAGTGAAGGAGCAGGAAGATTCACCTGGCTTCTGGGTATAAGATAGAGTAAGGCAGCAGCAAAGAAGGCAGCTTGGAAGCCATGGCAGTATTCAGACTGAGGGTCTGAACTTGAGATGACAGATAGGAGGAGACAGTTGCTGGCGATGACATGAAGGTCTAATCTTGCTGCCCATTAGAATCACCTGGGAAGATCAATTAAAGATGCCTCTTCTGGTGGTCCTGGAGTGCAGCCAGGCTCGAGAACATCCCGGCTGTATCCACCTCCCTGTGACCCAAAGTGTGATCCCTGGACCAGCAGAAAGGCAGCGACAGCATCACCTGGGAGCTTGTTAGAAATGCAGGATCTCATCCCCACCCAGACATGCAGCAGAACCTGCACTGAACAAAATCTCCAGGTGATTCTTATGCACACAAATGTTTGAAAATCCCTGGCCTAGAACATTCTGATACCTCTAGTTAAGGGGCAACTCATGGCCCCCACCAGACACACTCTTTAATAATGACCACCTTACACTAAATGCCTACTAATTCCACCAACTGTGCTAGGTAATTCCTCATGCTTTTATCTAGCAAACATTTATTTTATTTTTAAGCTTTTGTTTTGCTGTAACTCCAGACTTAACTGAAAAACTGCAAGAGTAGTACAAAGAATTTCCATATATGGTTCACCTAATTTCTCCAAATATTAACATTTTACCAATTAACTTTATCATTCTCTCTCACATTCTCCATATCTAGATGTGTATGAACTGTTTGAAAATTGCAAATATGATATACATGTACCTCTAAATACTTTAGTGTTTATTTCCTAATGAACAAGGAATTCTCTTATATAACCACAACACAAGGATCAAAATCAGAAAATTGACATTGACATAATATTACTATTATCCAATCTACAGACCTTATTACGTTTTCCCAATTATACCAGTAATGACCTTTCTAGTGAAAGAAAACAATTGTTTTCTGATCCAGGATCCCATTCAGCCACGTAGCATTTAGTGGTCATGTCTCTTTAGCAACCTCTAATCTGAACAACTCCTCAGTTTGTCTGTGTCTTTCATAACCTTGACATTTATGAAGAGGACTGGTCAGTTATTTTGTAGAATGAGAATCTACATTTGGGTGACTCTGATATTTTCTCAGGATTAGATTCAGGTTAAGCGTTTTGGGCAGGAGTACCCAAAAGTGATATTGTGTCCTTCTCAGTGGATCATATCAGGAGGCATGGGATACCTATTTGTTCCATTACTGGTGATGTTAACTTTAATTAGTTGGTCAAAGTGGTGTCTGCCAGGTTTCCCCCTGTAAACTGCATGTATTTTCCCTGTATAATTTTTTTATTAATTAATTAATTTATTTATTTATTTTTGGCTGTGTTGGGTCTTCGTTGCCAAGCACTGGCTTTCTCTAGTTGCGGCGAGTGGGGGCTGCTCTTCATTGAGGCACACGGGCTTCTCACTGCGGTGGCTTCTCTTGTTGCGGAGCTCGGGATCTAGGCGCACGGGCGTCAGTAGTTGTGGTGCGCGGGCTTCAGTAGTTGTGGTGCATGGGCTTCAGTATTTGTGGCATGCAGGCTCAGTAGTTGTAGCTTGCGGGCTCTAGAGTGCAGGCTCAGTAGTTGTGGCGCACGGGTTTAGTTGCTCTGCGGCATGTGAGACCTTCCTGGACCAGGGCTCGAACCCGTGTCCCCTGCATTGGCAGGCGGATTCTTAACCAGTGCGCCACCAGGGAAGCCCCCTTCCCTGTGTAATTAATGAGTGTCTTCTGGGTTGATGCTCTGAGACTATATAAGTAGCCTTTCTCATCAGTCACCCACTAGATCTGTTGATGATCCTTGCCTGCCCATGGTGATTTTCTAATTCTACCCTTCTACATTTGTTAGCTGGCACTCAACTCTAAAGAAGAGTTTTCCCTTCCTGTTTGTTTATTATTTATTTATATAATTGTAGACTCACAGAGGCTTGTTTTATTCAGTGAGTTATACTCTGTTACTACCATTATTTATTTTGATGCTCAAGTTGTTTTAAATTTGGCCTTGGGGAACTCTTCAAACTGGTTTCTGTCTTCTTGGGACATGTCCCCACCATCATCTGAACCCTTCTTTATTTTCTGTCACAAGATGTTCTAGGTTCATCTTGTACCTTCCCTGTACCACCCCTGAAATTGGCCATTTCTCCCAGGAGCCCTGGTTCCTTTTGGTGGAGTCTGGTATTTAGAAACCAGGATCTGGGGGTTGGGTGTACTTATTACTACTAGGGTGTCATTACTCCTAGATCCTCTCAGTGGTCAGAAAAAAATATAGTACATCTATGTATGTTTCTGTATCTATCTCTCTGTATACGTACTCTCTCTATATATTTATGTTTCTGTATATTTAAAATATGAGTTCATACTGAGCCTCCAATTCCAACGCAGCATCACAGGGTTTATTCTAATCTTCCCCCTTTCCATATTTGCAACTTCTTTCTCCAGTGAGAAACCTGACTCCAGGTTACTTATTAGCTCTACCCTAAACACCCAGAAAGTAGTTTCAGCATTGCTAACCCATAAAAAGCAAACCCAGAAGCAACCAGTTTTTAATCACCTACTCAGTGCCAGGTGTGGGTGGGCCTTGGCAGCAAATAAATTTTTGATAAATAAACTAGGAAATAAACTGTAGTTTATACAGTTTATAAACTACAGACTGTAGTTATCATAAGGAGAGCTAAGGCTCCCAGGTATGCTTAGGTGCCAGTCTATGGCTATTACTTTACCTCGAGGACACAGTGTGTCCATCAGGAAGGCAGCTGGAGTCAGAGACCAAAGGCCACAAGTCCGTCTCTTGTGGCATGCCGAGGGAGTGGCCAGCCTCAACGTCCCCAGACAGGTGACCTGGTCCTCATCCCCCGAGGAGCCACTGAGGCAGCTGTCAGAGCTGATGCTGCCACAAGTTCCAGTCCTGTCCGTCACTGTCCTGGCCAGAGTCCACTGTTGCCAAGCAACCCTGCGTAATGAACGTGGCTTCCATGGCTGGGCCACAAGGAGGGTGAACCCTGGTCCGGCCGCTCTAGCCACCCACTCCGCCCAGCTGTTGTTTCTCACTGTGGGCTCATAAATCGGTTCTCAAGTTCTGACTGCTCAGATTCTGTGGGCCAGCCTCCCCCAAGCCTGGATGGGGGTGAATTCTCCACCTGTCACCTGTGGGACTCGCCTGGGGCTGGCTTTGCCCTGCCCCTTCTCTCTGAGCTCCCCTTAGAGCGTCTTCCAGTCCTGGGAAGTGTGTGAAGTGAGCCCTGCCCTCTAGGGATTTACGGTCTGAAGAGGGAGGCGGCCAGGCAAAGGAACCCCGGATCTTAGAGTGGCCCGTGTGGCGTCCCCTCCGTACTCCCCATCTGTGCAGGGGCATAGGGAGGGTCACGTGGCGGGGCTGAGGGCCAGGACGCGTTCCACAGAGGAGGTCTTTAAGCTGAGTCTCGAAAGACCAGTGGTTGCTTTCCAAGACACAGGGAGAAATGTGAGGGGCGGGAGGGAGGCAAGCCGGGCTGGTGCCGGCTAACGGGGTGACTGGGACAGTGGAGACGGAGGGCCAGGTGGGAGGGGACTGCATGGCCTTTGAGGAAACTCTAGAAGGCCAGGGATAGCCAACGCCGGATTTCTTCACCTCTAAGAGGGGGAAGCAGCCTCATAGCACAGGGAGATCAGCTCAGTGCTTTGTGACCACCTAGAGGGATGGCACAGGGAGGGTGGGGGGGAGGGAGACGCCAGAGGGAAGAGATACGGGAACATATGTATATGTATAACTGATTCCCTTTGTTATAAAGCAGAAACTAACACACCATTGTAAAGCAATTATACTCCAATAAAGATGTTTTAAAAAAAAGGCAATCAGTTCAAAAGTGCATTATAAATTTAATACTTTTTGGAGAAAGAAAAAAATCAACCCTGTTAGCATTAATGTATGCACCAACGGTATATCCTGACTTAAAAAGCAGTAAAATGTGTTTGTGACGGATGGGGGTGGTGGTGGTGGTGGTGGTGGCTGTGGGTCCCTAAGTAGAGAAGACACGTGACTTCATCTCAAGTACCAACTCAGACCCATGCAGCTGCCTGATGGGAGGTGCTGCACAGTATCCTGGGACTGTGTTCAGACAGGGCCAGAAAGGTGCCGTGATCGATTAGTGCTGTCTGTCCTGGGAGCAAGTGTGGAGAATAAGCCCCTGTCTCCTCTGCTGTGTGCAATCAGGGGCTCTTCAACCTTAGGTAGTGGGAAGGCAGGGAAGTGGCACGATGACATCTGTATTTGTAACACACCTGAGCCTCTCCACAAACTCAGAGATGTGTGAGAAATGTCATTAAAAAAATTTTTTTTTCCAAAATTAAAGCTAATTATGTCTAACTCTGAGCCCCCATTCAGCCAGGCTCTTAAGACAGTCACTCTCAGTCATTTTGGGGGCATTTCCTCCTCTGGATTGGGGAAAGGTCCCAGGATCTTATGTGGCACTGAAGCATGGAGGGGAGGGAGGCTGCAAGTCATAGATACCCATGTCTCCGTCCACAGGATCCCTCTAGTCCACGTGACTGTGCTGCTGTCTGTGCCATGCACGGTCATACAAGGGGTCTGGGGTCCTGCCTTCCTAGGGACACCAGGCAGCCCCTCCCTGTGATGTCTTATCACTTCTCAGGATGAGGCTGCTGAGTGGTGTGTGGGTGTCTCTTCTCTCCAGGACTGACTACTGTCTGTCCCCTGTCCAGTTAGATCCGTCCTCTTCATCTCCTCTCACTCACCCTGAGGCCACCCCACACCTCCCGTGCTGGGCACTCCAACGAACATATCATCATCGTGCGTTTGGGCAGGTACAGAAGACGGGAGGGGAAAGTATCTTCCGTCTTACAGGCAACACTGGCTTTTGGCCCAGTGACGTAAGAGAGCCCTAAAAGCCCTGGCTACTTGACGGAGATGGAAGAATCAGGAGCACAAAGCGCACACTGGTGTTTTCCTGTTCCACAGCCCACAGAGAGGGCTCAGGGAATAAGACAGGGTCACGGGAGGTTGTCTGGTGGGGATTTTGTGCTGCTCGGGTGCCGGCTGTGAAGGCTAAGCAGGCTCAGTAGGGAAGGGGGCCGATTCCCAAGGTAACAAGGAGGAGGAACCAACAGGACTTGGGGACCTCAGTTATGGGGTGTGAGAGAGGGACAAGTCTAAGGCAGCAGGTCTCAGCTGGAGGCAGTTTTGCCCCCAGGGCACATTTGGCAATGTCTGAAGACCAGTTCGGCTGTTACAACTTTGGGAGGTGGGGAGGTTGCTAATGGCATCCTCCAGGGATGCTGCAAAGCATCCTACAGTGCACATGACACCTCCCACCCCACTCCCAACACAGAATTCCTCAGCCCCAAATGTCAGCAGTGCCGAGACTGAGAGAGTGGGCCTGACGTGACTCATAGGTGCTGATGTGGCCATTTCTTTCTAAATTTCACGAAACCCCTGCCGTGTAGGTTTTATCCCCATTTCACTGATGGGAAGTTGAAATTGGGAAAAGTCAGTCTGCCCAGCGTTGCTGTAATGGTAGGTGATTGAACTGAGGTTGGTGTTGAAGCCTGCCCGACTTTAGAATGTTCAATTCAGTCCACCGGAGCGGTTTGGACAAACAAAGATTTGGCTAAAATGAATTTAGGTTGTTTGCATTTATTATAAGCAGAGCAAGGCAAGACAAAGTGGGTGAAAATGAATTTGAAGAGTTGAAATGACCAACAAAGAGGTCTTCATTAACTAAACAAGTGTGTAAGGTATTTGCAAAACTCATGAACATGTTAACTGTGGTTGGAAACATTCATTGTTTTCATCACATTTTTTTATGAAAAAAAATTCACAAAAATCATCAAACAAGTAGAGGAGAAATATTGGCTGAAAATAAATGAGGAGGGGAAAAAAAAAAACCCTTAAAACCTTACCAAAATTTCACGACCATTTTTTGATGGTTGCTTATTATTGCTTGATGATTTTTTCATGGTTTAAATTCCTTTTAGTGTTTTTTTCTTCTTTCTTTTACAAAAGCAGTAGTGCTCATTACAGGAAAACCAGAAAATTAGGTCAATCCAAAAAAATATAAAGAAACATCATGAAGAACCCTGCACCCACTCACCCTCCCTAGGTCAAATGTGGCATATTTTTCTAGACCTTTCCTATAGACATTCATGTGGATGTATTTTCCTTCATTCTTTCTCTTTCACTCTCTTTTCCTTTTCAAAAAGAAATCCTCGTTTTTCCTTTTTAGCAAAAATAGGATTATGCGGTAATTTTTGTTTTGTAAATTCCCATACTTTATGTGGCCAATTCCCTATTTTTGGAGATTCAGATTATTTCCAACATTTTCCTGTAACAAACTGCACAATACAGTAATGAAAAGGAACGTACTGCAACCACACGACATACAAACCTCACAGCCACACTGTTGAGTGAAAGAAGCCAGACACAGACATGTACGCTGTGATTCCATTTATAAAATATCCTAAAACCTACAAGCAAAACTAAACTACAGTGGGTACAGATGTCTCCTCAGGAGGCAAAATTATAACGACAAGAAAGAATGTGATTAGGGCAGAAGCAGGGTTGTCCTGTCCCTTTGGGTTATGAGAGTTCTGTGTCAAGAAGGGCCTTTAGGGGCGCCTGGGGGCTGGCAGCGTCCTGGTTCTTGACTGGGTGCTGTTTATAATAATTTACTATGCAGCACATTTATGTTTTATGTACTTTTATCTGTATGAGTGACATTTCACAATAAATTTTTTTTTCATTTTGATATGTTGGATTTTATTACCTTTTAAAATTGTACAAATAGTGCATATGCATGAGTTAAAAAAAACACAAGGGAAATGTAGGGAGTTAAAAAAGAAAGACAAAAGAAATCCGAGACATGAAACAAAAGAATTCCATTCTGCAAGTCAAAATAAAAAGATATTTTGCATACTAAAAAAGTGTTATTCCAGGACTTCCCTGGTGGCGCAGTGGTTGAGAGTCCGCCTGCCGATGCAGGGGACGCGGGTTCGTGTCCCGGTCCGGGAAGATCCCACGTGCCCCGGAGCGGCTGGGCCCGTGAGCCATGGCCGCTGAGCCTGCGCGTCCGGAGCCTGTGCTCCGCAACGGCAGGGGCCACAACAGTGAGAGGCCCGCGTACCGCAAAAAACACACAAAAAACAAACTGGTCTTTCTGACCATCAGAAAAACCACCAGGTATCAGTGCCGCCCTCTCCGAGGCATCCTGAACTAGCAGGTGTGTGTTTTCCTCTAGGTAACACCTTGAAATCCAGGAACCACGTCTCGAACCAGGCAAGGATGAAGGAAATGATGGGCAGCACGTCGCCGAAAGCCCCTTGACAGAAAAGCTTTGAGAGGATCGCTTTTGCTAGTAAAAGGGCACTGGTCACTGCTGTCATCAACGCTATGGCCCACCAATGGTGCAGTCTGCACGCGGCATAGGCAAGTATTAACACTTTAAATCGAAAAACCGCCCAAAGAAACATATCAAAATAAGAAGAGTAGTAGTCATACTGCACCACCTCTTTCTCTAACGTGTTCTCAATACCTCCACTCACATTTAACTCTATTACCCACAGTAACGTTACAAATCAGAGGTCAAAGGTGACAAACAAACAGAAAGTCCTCCTGACGTCAGATATGCCTTTCTTTTCCCTTCCTTCATAGGACTACAATCCTGGCCATGAGTTGCGTGGGGTTGATGGAATGGACGTCGCGCAGGGAAGCGTGCGAGCTCTGACTCCCCATGAGAGCCTTCTCCAGGTCTTCTGGGAGGGGGTTCATCCTGCAGGAGGGTTAAAGGAGCCTCTCTCCAGCTCCACCATCCCTGGAGAGAAGAGATCTCATCAGGTGGTTCCAGGCCAGCCGCCCTAGGCTGCACAATACATTTTTTTAAATGAACAGAATTAAAAGAAATAGCTAAAATATTAACTAGAAATTTAAAGCAGAGAGTAAAACTATTCTGAAATTTAAGCAAAATACTTGAAAAGGCACAAAAGAATGCACTCCACTTGCGTGCTACATCAAAATTCCAATGTTTGAAAAGTAAGGTGGAGTATATTGTTTTAGACCAAATTGTCCTTTGGGCTGAATTGTTTTCCTCTCACCTTGTTCTCAACCAAATTGTTTTCTTTCAGGTTTCTTTTGTTTTTGACCAAGTCATCTGGATTATTCTAAAGCTCGGGCATTTTCCGTGACCCTCATTATGCTGCCTTCATACAACTCTGATGGTGACGACGTCCTTAATGTGTAGTAGAAACCTCACTCCCTGTGTCTCACCATCTGTCCTTGGGGCATATGACATAGGAGACTATTGTCTGCCTCAGCTCTGAGCCACAAGTTTGTCTCTTATTCATTTACTCACTCACCCATCCATCCATCCATCCGTGCTTCTATCCATCCATCCATAAATGTGGGTCACTGAGCACCCACTGCATGCCAGACACTGGCCTTGGTGCTGGGGTAGAGCCGCAATGGAGAGTTCAGCCTCTGCTCTTGCACAGCTGCATTTGAATACCAAACAGATAAAAGGACGATTTGTCCTATGGTGTTAAAGAGAAATGAAGCAGGGTGAGGGGGATAGCGGATTGAAGTGATGGGGAATGTGCAATTTTATGCTGAGGGGGTCAGGGAGGCCTCGTGGATAAGGTGATGTTTGCACAGAGACCTGAGTGAAGGGAGGTGGCTGGGATAGCGTTCCAGGCAGGAGTAGCGAGTGCAGAGGCCCAGCCCACAGGCCAGGGCGGGTGGGGCAGGGTGAGTGAGGGGTAGGGTGGTAGGACCTGAGCTCGGGCAGGGTGGCCAGGCCCAGATCAGGTGGGAACCCACCACTGATGAGACATAGACATGCTGCTGAGCTTGATGGAGATCCACAGGAGGGTTTGGGCCAGCCAGGAATGCTGAGATCTGATGTCTGTTTTAAAAGGGTCATGGATGGGGACTTGGGGAGAGCCTGGGGTGGGGTGAGGGCAGCAGAGCCAGGGAGGAAGCTTTGCTGGGCCCAGTGCTGTCTGGAGCCCTGAGCCTCTATCCTGGGGCCCTTCCTTGCTCTGCTTTGCCCTACGGGCCTCTTCATGTAACCTAGGGCCTTTGCTCTGTGGTGGCCCCTTCACTCTGGAGACTTGGCATGGAACCTGCCTGGCGACAGCCCCTCTGTGACAGGTGCATTCATGGCCGAGTACTGGAGTCTGTACTATCTCTTAAAATGCATCTGTCCAAGAAGCCCCTCACTTCAGCCTGTCAAGAACATTTGGATCCTGATCCTGTCAGGCGGTCTGGGTGCCAACTTGCTACCTGGGGGTCATCCCAGGTGTGGAGAACATGCCAGCCACACCTGACTCCAAGTTCCCGGGGTCCTGTTGAATGGGTCAGGGCTGAGGACAGTGTTCCGTTCACGCCACCTGTCGCTGTCTTGCTGGTCGACCCACATCCACTCATTTAGCCTTGGTGTGGCCACGAGTGATCTGTTAATAAAATACTGAAATTTGCAGGTGATTTACTTTTTAAAAATATGCACTAGAGCAGATTCCCCGCTAGTCCTGTAAGAACGTTATTCTCATTTACTTTCAACCCAAGGAACTTTCTTGAGTTGGGAAGAAAGGGCGGCGTTCCTTCTGCTTTTGACAGGTGACTCAGACCCACGTCGACTCTGCCGCGGCCTCTGTGGAAACCCCCAGTTCCTCTAGACAAGGTGCGGTTACCTTTCGCCCTGAGGCAGCTCCCTTCTATACTTTGGCAAGTTTATTTCCGCTACTTAAAGGAAAACACGCTCACCTTCCCTCTCCTCAATCTTGACCCTCATAACCTCACCCTTGCTTAGTCAACCTCACTTCCCCCTGCTTGCAAAAGAAAAGACCGGAACATTTTTCATTATACACAGGCAGTGCTCTTATATGTCCATCCTCCTTGTTCTCTACAAGAGTGGACCTGAAATGACTTCCAAAATTACATACATTAAAATAGGATTTTTTTTTTTTTTGGCCGTGTGGCTTGCGGGATCTCAGTTCCCCGACCAGGGATTGAACCTGGGCCACAGCAACGAAAGCCCGGAATCCTAACCACTAGGCCACCGGGGAGCTCCCTAAATAGGAAATTTTTAAAATAAAAATCAAGGTCAGAGAAAAGACTAGGGGGAATTTAGGACACCAATCTACAAATCACAGGGTCTCACATAATTTCTAAAGGTGAGGTGTGCCTTTGGCTCTGAGCTTCCTGGCAGCCAGAGTGAGAAGAGAAAGATGATCAGTTTCATGATTCACCGTTTCCCTGAGGAAACACACACCCTTTCTTCAGGGAAAGCAATGAGATTCTTGCACTGAGTTCTGAAAGTTTGTTTTGCCCAACATTAAAGGATCTAAGTATGGTGAAGAGAGAGCAGTGTCACCCAGGTCCTGCCCTGATCATCTATTTCCACTGATGCCTCTTCTAGGTCCCATGCTGTTCCATGCCCTGTGCTAGTCTGCACCTGACCGGCAACTACTTTGACCCAAGCTTTTAACTCCACAGTTGCAGAGAATGTCACCATCCCTGTAGTTGCTCAGAGTTCACACTTGAAGTGTGGCGTCTTCCTTGATTGTCCGGCTAGAGCGCTAGCTACCTTTGGTCTGAATTGGCTGTTAGAAAGATACATGCAAATGCTGGGACTTGAGGATCCTGCACTCCTGATGAGTTCCTTGAAGATGTAGGCATTTTAGCAAGGCCCTCTCTCAGAGCTACCCCTGCACTGCCTGCTTTCTCTTTGAGAGCTACCCTGCAGGGCTGAGGGGCTTAGGGCTAGCTTTGCCCTTCTGAGTAGCAGCAAGGTGAGGGACCACCTGGAAAACGGCCCCTCCTCCACCCTGTCACCTTCAGTCCCTGAGTCATCCTTTCTCTGCTCCTCCTTTCAGTTTAACCACTTCCTGCCCACAATGTGTTGTCTAAATAGCACAGTCAGAATGACATATTCGAACACTTCCCTACCCTCTCATGTAATTTTCCCTTCCAGGCTGATTTCTTTCTGAAGTCAGAATTTTGTTTCCTGAAAATCTAAGTTACCTTCCCAACACTCCTCCAGCTTCTCTCCCTGCTAGTGAAATAACCATAATTGCTCATAGGCATTAAATGCTTCCTGACCGTCAGGCACTGGGCTTTCCATACTTCATCTCCCTTAATTCTCCCAAAGAGACCCAGGAAGTAAATACAGCCCATGACACTTGGCCCAGGTCACCCAGAGAGGAAAGGCTGGAGTTGGCTTTGGCCTGTGGATCCATCCCACCAGAGTGTGTGTGCTTGACCGTCACCCAGGACCCCCTTCCGGGGTATCTAAGGGACACAGCGCTCCCCCTAAGGATCTCTCCTTCCACTTGGCCAGCCCACTCGTCTTTGTTGATCAGAATTAGCTCCAGCGCTTCATGAAAACATCATCTCCTACCTTCGGTGCGATGTGAATATCCGCAAGGCCGGGCAGGAGTCGGTCAGACGTTCTGTTTGTAACTAAATGAACTTTCCGGCAGATGGATGTTGGGTCTCTCATCCCACTGGCCCCTGTGCAGAGCTGGGGACTGCCTCCAGGTGTGACCCAGCCTGGCATCTGGGTGGCCAACAGGGTTGGCTGGGCTGGTGTGTTTCTCCCTTTTCTCTGTCCCCTCGGCCCTCCAGGTGTCTTCTCTCCCGGGTCACGGTTTTCCTGAAGGTAGACAGATCCCTGACACCGAGCTCCCTGCCTTGAATGTCCTCGTTCATCTCTGCCCCCCGGGTGAGGCCAAGGGCATCCTATAAAAGGCGCCCCCCTCCTCCCCCAGAGCCTCAGTGAACCTCTCCAGCCCCCGAGACCCCCGGCCACCAGCTCTGTTGTGGCTTTGGGGCCACACCCTTTGCTGCTGCGCTGGCTCTTGCCTCAGCTGCCCACTAAATCCCGAGCCTGTCTTCACCAGAGACACTGCCTTCACTCACAAGGAGGGAGGCTCCCAGAAGCTCCAGCCAGGCGGAGCCTGCCCTCCTGTCTGCCTGAAAGGGGCTCCCCCGCTCTCTCCCAACCTGCGGCTTCCTTTGCCTCTGGGCAACCTTTTCACTCCTAATCAGCAGCCCCATCCACCTCATCTGGGCTCCACATGGACGCCCCAGGAGTCCCACATGGGACAGAGGGGGAGCAGAGCTGACTTGACACCCGGCCAGTGCCAAGCCCCGAACAGTGCTTCCCATGGGGCCCTTGACCCCTGGAAGCTGAGTGTCCCAAACTGATGGGAAGGAAGGCCTAGTGGGCAATATGGGAACAGGGGCTGCTATTCCAGAGTCTCTGGGCAGGAAGCCTCGGTGTGTCCCTCCTTGTCTAGGTCACAGTGACACCTCAGCGGTGGACAAAGGGGGACTCGATGACAGGGACTTGGAGGCTAAGTAGGAGCTGTATTTAATAAATACCGGTTGAATCAATAGAGTGATGTCACGGGGTCTTCAGCCCAAAAAACGTGGCAGCGGAAGATCGCCTTCAACTCCTCTACAGGTCGTGCTCCCCCAGGAGCAGCCTGGGTTACTGCCACAGGGCCTGCGTCAGGGTCAGGAGCGGCTGGGTCACGGCAGGCTCAGAAGGGAGTTGAGATTCTGCGGTGGGTGGGAGGTGGCAGGGAAATGACTTAGCAATGACCATCCACAATTGTCTTGTGCCTTCCGCGTTTCTGCCCCACTAACTGGAACCGAAGGCCTCTCCGTGGAAAATAGGTAGCTGCATTCGGAGCCTTAAAAAAGAAAAGGTGCTCTGCATGGAAGATAGATTAGAATCGGACACAGGTGCAATTTGCAAAAATGGAGGCAAGGGCGTGTTGGGCTCTGGAGTCAGAGCTCACCGGCTCCGTGGACTTGAGGCAAGATGCCTCAGCTCTCTCTCTGCTTCCTCACCTGTGACATGGGCACGATGAGGGCCTCAACCCCAGGGCTGTGAGAGTTCCCCAGGGCACGGAGCAGAGCGCTCAGCACTCAGCACGTGCGAGTTGACCGTGATTCAGACATGGGTCCAAACAGCGTTACAAAGGGCACTTTTCATCAGGCTACTGTGAACCAACCAAGTCAGGAAACCTTGGAAATAAGATCTGTCACCTTGTAGGGGAGGCTATCTTTATGTGAGAGCTGTCTTCGTAGTTACCTGTGGTTCAGAGTCTCCTCTCCTCGGCCACAGTAAACGGGGATCCTGAGGCTGGGGCAGAACGTAGCTTTCTTCCATGCTGCTGGCAATTTAGTCTTTGGTGGGTTCAGTTTGGAGCCTGACCACAGAGATGGGTTCTAGAATCACATGTCCTAGGAGGGTCCCGATGTGTCCCTCCTTTTTGGAGAAAGCAGAAGAGCTAGGCTACTTTCCCCAAGCAGAAATACCAGAAAGATCCTTTTTTTCATAAGACCCTCAGGCCATCATAGTTTACGTCTAGGGCATCATAAAGACCCTTCAAAAATTTTAGGTGGTTTTTACGATAAGAAGGCACTGGTCAAGAAAGAGAAAGACACCTCTTTCCTTCCTCTTGACTCTGAACAAGCGCTCGGCTGAGGGAACACGCTTCAGGATGGTGCTCTTGGCTCAGAAAACTTGCCTGGCCGAGGACTTGAACGCCAGTCAGTTGCACTAGAAAGGCAGCTCCAGAGGGCAGGGTTTTGTGTGTTTTCTTCATTGGTTTGTCTTCAGCTCTAAGATAGAGAGACTTAGGCACTCAATCCCTATTTGTCAAATGAACGAATAAATGTGAATTAACCAAGGGGTTCATATGTAAAAAACCGAATCTCCGAAATCAGGTGACTTTTCTCCTCTCAGTAACTTGCACAACTCAGGAGGTCCTTCCCCGTGTGGTGTCTCCACACCACCCATCACACACCACGGGCTCCCAGCCACGCCCCAGTCCCCGGAGCTCTCCCTTCCCCATCACCTGCCTCGTTGCACCGGCTGTTCTCTTTCCCTGCAAGGCTTCTTTCCATCCAACACCCACTCTTTCTCCAGGGCCCAGCTCGAATGCCACCACCTCTGTGATTTCTCACAGCCCGTCCCCGTACGACTTTATTCCACCACCGACTATACTGCGTCAAACTGTGAGGGAGACGCAAGAGGGAAGAGATATGGGAACATATGTATAACTGATTCACTTTGTTGTAAAGCAGAAACTAACACACCATTGTAAAACAGTTACACTCCAATAAAGATGTTAAAAAAACAAAACAAAACAAAACTGTGAGTGCATCTCCCTCTTTCCCACCAGACCACAGGCTGCCGGAAAGACGGGGCAGTCTCGTTTGCTGTGCGGGCTCCGAACGCAGCCTGCGTGGTCAGACGGGTCGCAGGGAAGCCTATGGAAAGCTAGGTTTTCTGGGATGTTAACAGAGCGAGCGCGGAAGCCAGAGCCACACAATCAAAGCTCCCATCACGGAATCCGAGGGCTGAAAACTTCTGGCCAGCAAAATTTCCATGAAATTAAAAGGAAAGAGAAACCTGATTAACTCAGTTCTGAAAGCAAAAACCATGAAAGGCTAAACTGGGATACAAAACATCCGGAAGACCAAAATTTCTTTAATAATGAAATAATTTATTATTTGTTAACAGTTGAACAATACAGAAGTTTACATATACACAGCAAAGATTCTCTGAAACATGAGTAGTTCTCAAAATGCACGTACTAACTGTAGTAAAAAGCACCATTCTCTATGTCTTGACACAGGATTTACATTGGCATCGTATTTACATAAAGAAATAAACATCTGGAGACAGAATTTCATACTCTCTCATCTGCTGCTCCCTGTTTAGGCTGTGCTCACCGTTAGGAAGATGGCCCCCAACGCTGATGGTTCACAGCAACCTTCCCAGAGCACCGATTCTAAGGACAAGGGGTCAAGGCAAGCTTGGTTCTCTGGTAAAAGCTAAAATGAAGAAAGCCCTCTCAATCCCCCACACCCCCCAGACAGAATAAGAAATCAAAATTTAAAATCTGGGTCAATCTTTGAATCTAGTGCTTTACTAATTCTCATTTTATGATTTTGAGAGAAGACAAAGATACTCAACTTCTTCAGCCATTCGACAGCTGACTCTAACAGTGCCAGGCAGTTATTTCTTCTTTCAGAAGAACACAGGGTAAGAAAATCATCCATGTAATAAATATTAATGAAAAAATCATGATAAATCACATATCATACCCCCCAGCCCTGGCCTCATCCCCAGGTATTTTTGAAAACAAAACATCCCACAGTCTACAGAGACCTGATAGTGTAGAATGAGAAAATCCACCGCCCCTAAAGGGGTCTTTGGGTCGTCTTCTGCCAGGAAGGATTTTTAAAATCAGGAGTAGCCAGCAACCTAAACATACTGCATCCAAGAGTTAGACATAGAAAAATAATAGATTGACATGTAGGAAATCGCCTTGCAGCCTTTGACTTTCTGGTGTTCAACACACAGGGCCGGTAAAGGGGAAAGACAAAGAAACTTGGGGAAACAAGAAGAAAGAAAGGAGTGAGATTCGGGGGAATAAAGCACAATGAAAGTGGTATCCTTGCCAATACAGTATGATATAAAAACCTGAATCATGTGTATACTTTTCAAAAATAAGTTTTTTCTTTAAAGGATGGGGGAGAGGCAAGAAGAAAGCCCACAAAATCCATCATCAAGCCCCAAGATATTGTTAGTTATTTTGAGCATCACAATCTTACCTAGTTTACACACCCCAGGATTTGCTTTTGGCCACTTCAGGGACTGAGAAGAGAGGCTCCTAGGAAA
>NW_021146336.1:0-11783 GCF_002837175.3 Physeter macrocephalus
GTTGGACGGGGCCACACCTACCCCACTGTCACACTCCTCCATGGCCTCGCCCTCCCCTGCCGTGCTGCTGAAGCTGCTTGTGCTGGAGGAGGAGCGGGAGATGTTGGCTCGGCCATTCTCCTTCAACTTTATGAAGGGCCTGCGGGGAACAGGAAGGCAGGCCCGGGTCACACACCGAGACCCCCGCCACGGCCCTCCCGGGACTGAGGACGAGGCAGGCCTAGCGGGCCTGAGCTCGCCCACCAGCAGCCCCCCGCGTGCACCTGCCGGTGGACTTTTGCGTTCCGGAGGGTTCCCAAGGCAAGAGACGCGGACTCTCAGCTTGCCTGGCGCAAAGCACATATTCCCGGGCCCAGGTGGCTAAAGCCAGCCCCTCCCCCCACCCCGCTCTCTTACTTCTCCTTGCTGGGGCAGATTTCCGGAGAGCTGGGATTGGATGAGGCCTCAGACTTTATCTCCTGAGAAGAGTGTCCGCCCTCTGGGGTCTTCGGGTTGCTGGATGCACTGTCGCTGAGGAAATGAGGATGAAGAGGAGGGGGGCCGTGGGCCCAGCCCCCAACCCACCCCCAGCACTCAGCACCACGGGGACCTGTGGCGCATGGTGGCCCTGCCAGAGCACGGCCACCGGACCTCCGTTCCCAGCCGAGCCCCCCTCAGACACTGCAACAGACAACAGAATTCTCTGCTCCGTCCGGGGGTACTCCAGGCTCCTGGGTGAGCCTCAAGACCTATCAAGCAAGAGTCCTGGCTTGATGTCCCTGAGCCCAAGTCCACCCCCCACCCAAGCTGGCCATCCCACCCGGCAGAGCTCCAGGTCAAGGGCAGGCCACAGAGGGAATGGAAGGGGTCTGGGACATCCACCCAACAGGGAAAAAACCCAGTACACATGGGTTCCTCAGGGTGCTGGCCGGGCCACCAGCTGCTTAACTCCAGGGGACACACTTCACACAGACTGTAAAACGAACACTCTGGATCAGGGTGATGAAGTGGCCCTTGTGCTGGGACATGGGCCACTCTCGGCCTGGGGCTCCAGGGTTTCCTCCTCCTCTAGTTTACCGAAGACCATGCACTGACACCCACTGTTTAGCCGGTGCCCGCTGCTGCGGACATGATGGGCCTGTCCTCAATGCACTTCTGTTTTTATAACAGCTTTATTGAGATATAATCCACATACAATTTACCCATTTAAAGTGTGCAATTCAATGGTTTTTAGTACACCCACAGAGTTGTACAACCATCACCATGATCTAATTTTAGAACATTTTAGTCCCCCCTAAAAGAAACTCTGGACCCACTCACAATCACTGCCCATTCTCCCCTCCCCCTGGCCCCTGGCAACCACTTGTCTACTTTCTGTCTCTATGGATTTTCCCATTTGGGGCATTCCATATAGATGGAATCATACAATATGGTGTGGTCTTTTTGTGACTGACTTCCTCTTTCACTTAGCGTAGTGTTTTCGAGGTTCATCTGTGTTGTAGTAGGTATCAGTACTTCACTCCTTTTTGTTGCAAAATAATATTCCATTCTATGGATATACCACGTTTTATTTACCCATTCAATGAGTGATGAACATTTGGACTGTTTCCACTTTCGGCTATTATGAATAATGCTGCTATGAACATCTGTGTTGCTAGTTTTTATGTAGACACGTGTATTCTTTCTCTCGGGTACATACCTAGGAGTGGAATTGCTGGGACATTTGGTAACTCTCTGTTTAACCCTCTGGTGAACTGCCAGCCTGTTTTCCCAAGCGGTTGCACCATTTTACATTCCCACCAGCTATGCATGAGGGTTCCAAATCCTCCACATCCTTCCCAGCATGTGTTATTATTTATCTTTTTGTTTTATAGACATCCCAGAGCCGAGAGGCGCCTCAATGCACTTTTAATGAGGTCGCTAATGACCTCCTAATTGTCAACCCGAGCAGGGGTTTGGGTCATTGAGCTGGACTTCTCTGCGTGCCTGACACAGCTGCCCCTCCCTACTGGAATGCCTCCTCTCCTGGCCTCTAAGATCCACCCCCTCACCCCTACACCTCCAGGCTCTCTCCTCTCTCATCTTCTTCCCAGTCTTCTTCACTGGCTCTTCTCTCTCCACTTGCCCTTAAACGCAGGTCTTCCCCAGGCATTCTATACACCCCCCTGTGTGGTTGTATTCCTTGGTCCCTCTTTAAACACCACCTCCACCCCCAGGGACTCCCATCTCCTCTTCTCCAGTCAAGGCCTCTCTCCTAAGCTCAAGGCCTGCAGTTCTGACCACCCCCAATTCTGCCCTTCTCTCCTGGGGGGGCCCACAAGGACTCACTCACATGTACAGGTTCCAAACAGAGCTTTGCATCCCCCTCCATAAACCTGCCCCTGGTCCTGCACACCCAAGCTCAGGGGATGGTGCCATCCAGGGCTGCAGACAGACAACTTGGAGGCCTGGACATCAGCCTAAAAGCCTCCCTTTCCCTCACAGGACTGTAAGCTTCTGGAAGGCAGCTTTGCATCTTCTGTAGCTCTGTCAGAGCACTGAGCCCAGCACACGGCAGGCACTCAGCGATGCTGCTTGCCGAATTAAATGACAAGAGGGCTCAGTGATTAAAGGATCAGAAAGACCATTAGCACGAACCAGTTAAGTATGATGCAATATGAGAGGTGCTTTAAAAAAGAGAGAGAGTGAACATCCTAGAAGCCCAGAGGAAAGTTTGATGAACTCCGCCTGGTAGAATCAGGGAAGGTTTCCATAAGAGCGGACATTTGAGTAAACACTGAAAAAGGAGGCAAAGAAAAAAAAAGAATCCAAGCAGTGTTTCTAGTTTGGGGCAAAAGGCAACAAGGACAACTTTGGAAAGTCCCGTGCAGAGACCAGGCAAATGTGCCTCGGTGGATAAGGAGCTGAGTGGGTGACGGGGGTGTGCAGGTCCCTGAAGGAGGGACCAGGGTCAAAAGGAAGGCATCTCCTGAACCTACGCAAAGCCCTCCCCAAGGACGGCAGCTGACGGCTGCAGCAGTGGTGAGAGCTGACAAACCCCACAAGGGACAGTTACCATCGTGTCCGGCTGTCCCCTTGGCCTTCAGAGCCCGTGTGCAGACGGGGGAAGAGCCCCGACCTCCGCTTGATGGGGCTCCGTGACTGGTTCTTCGCTGTTGCCACAGCCACCGGAGGCTGCCAATGAAACCGCCAGAATGAGTGCTGACCACACCCCAAAACCCAGCTCTCCTTCCTCTTAGCCCCCTTTCTGGCCTACAATAGGTCCTGCAATCCCCAGCTGGTCTGGAGGAGATCCCAGAAAACAGCGAGCCAGCCAGGAAGGTTGGGATCTAGTAATGGGATCTGGGACCCTAAGATTCAAGCCACCTGCAGCACATTTTCCTGTGTTCTTAAGCCAAACCTTGTGGCCCCAGGTAACAATCTACCAAAGACCAGAATTCTTGGAGGAACATGAGGTCAGGGCCACCCTAAGGAGAGCCCTGCATTATTTATAAGGACAGGATGACTCGGGGTCACAGACTGAGAACCACAAAGCTGAGAGCCCAGGGAGAGACCTGGTCCAGCCTCACGCTTTACCAACGAAAAAGCTACGGAGCCGAGGGGCGAGGAGACTCGGCCAAGGTCATAATAGCAAATCACCAGCAGGTGAGCACAAGAGCCCAGGGCTCCTGACTCTCCATCAGCCGCTCACAAAGAAATGCGTCCAAGCTGGTGTCACAATAATAAGACAGATTGGGAGCAGCAGAATCTGGTCCACACGCAGCCCCGGGCAAAGGGAGCCCCCCAAGAACGTGGCTCCGCTTCAGCCACACACGGGGGGACCATGGAGAGGTGGGAGACTGAGGAGGGGGAGACAAGAGCCTACAGCCAATCTCTAGAGCCCACCAGGCTTCTAACCGAGGCCCCAACTTCTGCCATCCACATGCTGTGCAACCTTGGGTAAGTGACAAAACTCTCTGGGCCTCAGTCTCTTCATCCACAGAATGAAAATAACTGCTCTGCCCTGCTCACTTCACAGACGTTCTGGGAAGAACAAGATAATAGCTATGAAAATATCTGGTAAGTTAAATGAATTATGCAAGACCATTTAAAATACTAATCATTGGTATCATGGTGGACGTGTTCCACTATGAAAAGAAAAAAGAAAAGAGGGGAAAGGAAAGGAAGAGAAGAGAAGAGAAAAAAAAAAAGAAAGAAAGAAAAGACTAGTCTATACAAATCCAAAGTCACTTTGCTTTTTAAAAGGACTGACTGGTTCCTTCCCTGGCCAGCCCCTGGTGTGAGCAGACCGCACTCAGACCCACAGACCTGCCAGGCTCTTTCCTTGGGAACCATAACCACACAGTGACTAAGAGCTTCGACTTTGGATCAGGGAGACCTGCATTCAGATCTCAGCTCTCCAGCTTACCTGAGTGACCTGCGGCAAGTTACTTAAAACCTCTGGGCCTCCTTCTCCTCAAGGAGGAATGGAGAACAAACGCATCAATACCCACCTCAGACAGCTGTCACAGGATCGGATGAGATAATGTCCGTGACTTAGCCCAGTGCCCGGTGCACAGCAAGGGGAGGGCAGCTACTGTTATCATTAACAATAACAAAGCAAGGACACTCTTCCCACAGTCACGGGTCCCAAGCTCCCGAGCAAAGAAACTCGCTTCAGGCCCATTTTGCAGGGTTGGCCCTCAGGAGGAGGCCCAGTTGTTGAGGAAACTCAGAGAACAGGACGACGAGAGGGCCTCTAGGTCGGGCCAGCCCCAGGCGCTGCCTGGGATGGAGGCTCCATTTCAGAGGGCAGGGCCTGGGTTCACCTCCAAAACAGCCTCAGTTTCCCTCTGTCATCACTAGTCTCATCACCTGGCCCAAGCCTCCCGTACTGAGGCTTGGGGGACCCTCCCCAGGACCCATGTGCTGCCCAGGGCCTGCGGCTCTCACCGAGAAGGTAGTCTTGGTGACCTCCATGCTGTTATGGGAGATGCCCCCGCTGAGGCTGCCGGGGATGCCCCCACCATGCTGCTTCTTCTGGCTGCTCACCATGGTCTCCATGGAGTGGCTGCGTACACGGATGGCCCTCTGTGGGGAGAGCAGGTGACAGGGGCCTAAGGGTTGGAGTCTGGTCCCTCTAGATGACCCTGTCCCACTTGACAGGGTCTGCAGACACAGCCTTCAGCCTGCGCACACATATTCACACACACACACACACACACACACACACACACACACACTCTTTCTCTCTCTCTCTCAGTGGCCCACACTACATTCACTACAGTTTGCAGAGAATTTTCACATATTCCATCCTATGCTCTGAGAATGGGTGGCTCTTTGCAGGCAGAGGCGAGGGAGGACACCGGCCAGGGAGAGTCTGAGGGGTCAGTGCCCCGGCTCCCAGCAAGGTGGACAAAGGCTGTTATCCTCATCTTACAGGTGAGGCAAGTGAGGTTTGGACAGCTCACTAAACCCAGGTGACCCTGGTCTAGTTACCACCTCTCCAAGCTACAGCTTCCTTATCTAAAACGGGAATGATGTGCTCCATGCAGGATCCCGCAACGTGACTCTTTGTTTTGCAGAAAGCTAAGTGCGCTTCTGTGTTTAAACACCGGATATCCCTTCTGCCGTCATCCCGAAGCGCACTTTGTGCAACGTGGAATACGTTCACCTTGCTGAACCGTAAGGAGCTCTTACTATTCTGTGCATCAAGCCTTCCCTCACACCTGCAGAGGCTTAAGAGGTTGTGAAGACAAGCCTGCAACCTGGCACAGCTGCTAGTGGAGGAGATGCGTCTCTGGGAGCACAGACCTGCTCAGGCCCACTTAGGGCCACCAAAGAGCAAAGGGTACGTGGGCAAACAGTGAAGTGTCCAGGAGGAGACAACCAGGACGGTCAGGGGCTTGTCACAGAGCATGCAAGGATGAGAAGAGCTAAAATCAAGACTGCTGAGCCAGCAGCAGGGAGGGACCTGCAGGCCTACGTTGGTCTGGAACTGGACCCAAGGGCAGTGGCAGTTCTCAGATCGACCCAAGGGAGGATTTCCTGACAAGGGAAGTCCCACAGGATCCTACCTACCATGTGGATGATGCTCCGTGGTTCTGGAGGCCTTCCAAGATGACCTGAGAGTCTAGCAAGGGAAGTTTCTCTCTAGTAACCCCCAAACCCTCCCATCACTTCCCTTTAATCACTCATTCGGTAACTCAATAATACAGCCAGGTGGCAATGCAGCTTAGCAGTCACAAGCATGGAGTGCCAGGGTCCAACTGCCAGAATTTATATCTGGGGTCTCTGCTCCATCACCCATTAGCTGGTGCCCCTGGTAGCTTCCTCATCTTTTCTGAGACTTGCTTGTGGAACGGGATGGAGGAAATCTACACTGTGGGGCTGTGGTGAGCAGAGCTCTTAGCAGAGGGCCCGGCACATCGTAAGTACCCCATAAATGTGGCTATTCTTATGGTTAATCATAAGCATTTGTTGCGTACTTCTCGTGTGCCCGGCACTGTGCCAGGAACTGGGAGAATAACGGGAAGGGAGTCAAAGAAGTGGAAGACACAGCCCCTACCTCCAAGGAACATACAAGTCAGCTGGGGAACAAGACACGTTCCTGCAAGTAGGGCAATGCTAAAGACCCCGGGGGCGCCCTCTGCATTCATTAGTCATCCAAGGCCCCAAGGCCTCAGGTCCGTGTGCAAAGACACACCGATGCGGATATCACTAGTTGCTCACATACAGCTGCCATCCCCCTGCCCCCACGTCCCTTGCTGGCAGAGCCACTGCTGATCCAATGTCCCCCTCTTCCTCCATGAGACAAAGGAGTAAATCATGATCCATCTAAGGTAGTCACATCACCCATCCCCTTGCCAGCGGAACATGAAGGGACATCTGCTGGGGGCTTTGAGGAAAGGTTTCCTCAGCGTTCCCCAAAGGGATGTGACTTGTCTGCTCCTGAAACCGTAGCAGCCACCTTGGGGCCGTGAGGGGTCAAGCCTGAGAGGTAAAGCTGACGAGCAGGGGATGGCAGAGGGGGAAGCGGAAGGAGCCCGGATGACCGTGAGCCACCTTGGGCCCTGCTTTAAGGGAACTAATGGATCGTCCTTATTGTGTGAGCCAGCAGAACCTCAGCTCCAGAAAACTGACGTAGAAGGACGCTGCTCTCATCCTCACTGGGTTCCTTCCCGCACTCGCACACACGTGTCAGCTTACACACTCCACGTGCCAACCTCCAGATGGTCTCGTGTGGAAGAACTAACCTCCTTCCCTCCCTTGAAGTATCGAGAGAAGAGCTTGGTCTACGGCAAGGTGGCCCCAAGAAATTAGCACGAATGTGGCTCCCAACCCAAACAGCAGATACCCCTGGGGTCTCCGTCCAAGGTCAGGAATTCTCTAAGCTCTGACCCCGCCAAGGACCACAACCCACCTGCCTTTCTGTCCTGACGAGGGAAGCTGATTCAGAAAGGAGGACCGTTTGCAAATAAGCATGGAGCCTACCAGCCTTGTATTCCTGATGTCACCTAGGCTCTCCCGTCTGAGCCAAAGACACCCCTTAAGGGACCTCATCTCTCTCCCTCTCCCTCCCTTTCTAGACCACAGAACAGAGTCACCTAGCAACAGTTTCCTGCAACATGGTTAAAACAGCCAGCACATTCTATTCATTTCATCCCGCAAAGATCATTAAGTCACAAACCCTTTGGAGAACTGAGGGCAGGAGAGGTGGGGTACCACCCTGAGGGGTCCCTGGATAAACATCAAGGTTCCTTAAATGAGTCAAGCGCTCCATAAATCTCAGCATCATTTCATTCCATTGGTGCCCTCATGTGCCGCCACCACTACGGTGATCAACAATTACATGTCAATTAATCATTTATATTGTAATCTGTTCCTTGGTGTCTCTTTCCAGAGAAGACTTGACATGGGTCATAAGCCCTGTGTGATGGTATCTGGTCTACTGAGCTCCACATACATGATCTTATTTAATCCTGCCACTCTGCGATGCAGAGAGGATGGCACGGATAGAAAAAGTCCCGGGACTTCCCTGGTGGCGCAGTGGTTAAGAATCCGCCTGCCAGTACCCGGGACATGGGTTCGAGCCCCGGTCTGGGAAGATCCCACATGCCACGGAGCAACTAAGCCGTGCGCCACAACTACTGAGCCTGTGCTCTAGGGCCCACGAGCCACAGCTACTGAGCCCACGTGCCTCAATTACTGAAGCCCGTGTGCCTAGAACCCTGCTCCTCAACAAGAGAAGCCACCGCAGTGAGAAGCCCGCGCACCACAACGAAGAGTGGCCCCCCCACCAAGGGGGCTTCCCTGGTGGCGCAGTGGTTGAGAGTCCGCCTGCCGATGCAGGGGACACGGGTTCGTGCCCCGGTCCGGGAAGATCCCACATGCCGCGGAGCGGCTGGGCCCGTGAGCCATGGCCGCTGAGCCTGCGCGTCCGGAGCCTGTGCTCCGCGGCGGGAGAGGCCACAGCAGTGAAAGGCCCGCGTACCACAAAAAAAAAAAAAAAAAAAAAAAAAAAAAAAGAGTAGCCCCCGCTCGCCGCAACTAGAGAAAGCCCGCGTGCAGCAACGAAGACCCAATGCGGCCAAATATAAATAAATAAAAGAAAAGGTCCCTAAAGGTAAAAGATTACCCAGGTCACACCTCAGGTAAGAGATGGAGCAGGACCCAAATCAGAACCTGGGCCCCAGATAGAAGGGTCCCAGGATCCCCAAAAGTGCTCCATATTGAACATATAGTTCAACTGGTTGAGGGACTAAGGGTGATCAGAAACCATGGAGCTTTAGCACCTCTCCCCCCAGACATCTCCAGCAGTCTGGGAGGAATCTTCTTGAATGCCCTTGGTGCTGCTGTCTGAGTCAACAAGATAAGCTGGAGGAGATAATGGGCCGACATGGAACTCCAGGGATGTGCAGGGGGGCCATCTGCTGTTCAAAGCAAAAAGGAAGGTTTTTTTTTTTTTTTTTTTAATTTTATTTATTTATTTGCTTGTGGTTTTTTTTTGGCTGCCTTGGGTCTTCGTTGCTGCGCACGGGCTTTCTCTAGCTGCGGCGAGAGGGGGTTACTCTTCATTGCGGTACGCGGGCTTCTCATTGTCGTGGCTTCTCTTGTTGCAGAGCACGGGCTCTAGGCACGCAGGCTTCAGTAGCTGTGTCTTGCGAGCTCTTGAGCACAGGCTCAGAAGTTGTGGCACACGGACTTAGTTGCTCCGCGGCATGTGGGATCTTCCCGGACCAGGGCTCGAACCCGTGTCCCTTGCATTGGCAGGCGGATTCTTAACCACCGCGCCACCAGGGAAGCCCAGGAAGGGGTTTGAGTGCTGGTTCTTCCCAGCACAGTATGTGAACCTTTTGGAGACAGTCCCCTCGTCTGTAAACACGAGGATGACATGAGACGGGATGTGTCCACATGACCGGACACCTGGTGTGTTACCTGCTTGCTCAGGGTCAGCCCTCCTCCCCCACGCTTAGGGACCGAAGGAGAGAGAGACTACGGCTACCTCAAAACCCTAAAATAATGCTTGATTTGGACAAAATCACCCAGTGACAAGGTCTCAAGTATTCCACGTTTCAGTGGGATATAGAGCTGGAAGTACAAGCCTTTTCAAGCTGGGCAGAAGATCAGGTAAAGGGTGAAGACAAGATGGAGGGCAGGGAAGAGGGAGGCAGGAGGGAAAAGGCACGTGAAGCCTTTGCAGGGGCGTCAGCTCTGCAGGGACCATCTGGACCCGCTCCCACTCAGCCCCTGTACCTCCAGGCCATGGTGCACCACTCCTCTGCCTGCATCTTCCCAGGGGCAGGCTGCTCACTGCTTTCAAGGCTGCCTGTTCCAGCAGCGGACAGCCTGACCTTGGGAAAGGCCTTCCGTGCACTGACCTGAAATCTTACCATTTCTGGTTCCTGGAGTCTTAGACTTGTCCATTCCACATTTCACACAGCTGTCCCTACCTGTCCTCACAGTCTGCTCTCCTCCCAGCCAATCACCATCCCCAGTCACCAGGGTTTCCCTGCCCTCAGCTCACCTCCCGGCTTACCTTCGAAAGAGTTCTCCTTTGGGGGAGTCAGAAAAGAGAGAGGGAGTCACTTTCTCGGTACCTGCTATGTCACTTCGTTTCAGCCAGTTGGTATCATCGAGGGAGCATGTCTCCTCTGGGTCAACCACAAGGCTCGCTTGCTTAAATGGGTTTCGTGAGTGTTTCAATTTGACACACTCAACTTAAGGGACACAGTGCACAGGTACCAGGCATGCAACAGACGCAGGGGCCCTTGGAGAGAAAGATGCTAATTGCTGTCCTGCTGAGATGGCTCCTAATCAGGAAGTACTAGGTCCAGAACAGGGTCTTCTGTCCCTCTAGCAGCCCAACGGGAGATGGAACTATCCCTCTGCATCTCCACGCCGAAAGACCAGAGCTCCAATCCGTGAGCTACAGGGCTGCCCTGCCTGCAGGTACTTCTGCAGGGATTTCTGCAGCCTGGTGCTCCTTTCCTGCCACTAGGGGTCAGATCAGACCAGTGCATCAACTATCACAGTCCCTCAGATGCTAGGAGAAAGTCACCTGACAACTCCCTGCTTGCTGTGGTCCCAGTTCCAATGACACTGGGTGACCTTCCCCTCCCTGGTCCTCCATCCCCTTTCTGCATGATGAGGTCAGCAGAGGACAGGGCTAGCTCAGTGTTTCTTAAAACATGGCTCACATTTGTTTTAGGTACAAAGCATGTGGAGATACATCAAGTAGCATCACTCACTTCATTATGGACCAATAAAAACACCATGAACAGCTGGCAGTGCCTGAGAATGACATTTGAGAACAACTGTCTAGAGATCAGTATTTTTCAAAGGTGAGTAATGTACACTCCTTTATATAGAAAACTCTTCTTGCAAGACTCCAAAAATATGTCCATGGACCTCCAACAGCAGTGGTCCCATGGACTGCAGTTGCAATAAACCTACTTATTCCATAGGAACGTCTTTTAATTGTGAGTTTAATGGCAAATATATATTTAATCTAAATATATATTTAGATTATCACCCAAAGTAAAAATGCTAAATTTTAAACTGTTCGTAGAACTGGCAGATTCCTGAGAATATCTCCAAGCACCTCAGTTTGAGAAGCAGGTGTAGATGTCCATTAACCAATGGTTCTGTTTCTCATGAGAGAAAAGCTTAAATTAGAGCCAGTGGGATTGAAGTAAGATGTGAAGAGCTAATCTAAGTAGTGTGAGGTGCCAGGCAGCACAGCCCAGGGCAGTGATGGGTCTGCTCCTTGGGACAGAGACAGAGGGTCACCGCCCTGGATAGTGGGGGAATAACAGTCACAGAGGCAAGGGCAGAGATGGCTGAGACCACTTTTAGCCCTGGGAATTCTTAGTTATGTTTCCCTGAACCTGTGAGATGAAAATTTGACAGGAACGACATGAAACGTGCAACTTTTCTTCCTGGAGTCACTTCATGCACCATTCCTACAAGCGGGATCCCACGGAGGTCTGGGTGAGGGACTCCAAGGGAGTGCCAATGATTCTGACACACAGCACCATCCGAGGGGCCCACGAAGAAATACCAAAACTAGAAACAGTTTCCTGAGCTGGGTCAGACCACAGGCCTGGCCACAGGCAAGACCCAAACATCAGAATCCCTCAAGCCACTGGGCTCCATGCTGCTAAGCCTGGCCTGCCCCCAGCTTGGGAGACGTGAGGGCAATGACGGAAGGGACAGGGCAAAAAGAGTAAACCCGGGCTTCCCTGGTGGCGCAGTGGTTGGGGGTCCGCCTGCCGATGCAGGGGACACGGGTTCGTGCCCCGGTCCGGGAAGATCCCACATGC
>NW_021146336.1:11882-25000 GCF_002837175.3 Physeter macrocephalus
CTGGGCCTGCGCATCCAGAGCCTGTGCTCCGCAACGGGAGAGGCCACAACAGTGAGAGGCCCACGTACGGGAAAAAAAAAAAAAAAAAAAAAGAGTAAACCCAGCAGGGTTTGCAAAAAAGCTGATCATAACCGGCAGAGCTCTGAAGGCTTACTCTGTGTGACTGACCATGACCGTGACTGCGTGACTGTGACCATCCCCTCCCTCGCCCCGCAGTGCTACCCCGGAGATAAGCAGGGAAGCAGAATGCAGAAGCGGGTCTATCTTCAGCCTACAGATGGAAGGATTTAGGGTTGAAAAGATGAGTTCCCTGGATTATAGGATCAAAGACAAGCGACGATAAAGTCTTGAAGCATCTCTCTTGGAAAGCCCTTTAGTCAGACCCTGCGGAGTCAAGGACAGATCAACTGCTTCTCCTGCTGGAGGGAAGGGCCTGGACAAATGGCCCTTAGACTCACAACCTGTCTGTAGCTGCTGGGCCATTTTATCCACTGTCCACAGCCTACAAGCTTTTCCAGGTTATACAAATATTTGAAATTTGAAAAAAATAATTATTGACTCCCAAATACAGAAAGAAACCTGCAAAACTGAAAGCAATTTGCTTCATTACATGTCTGCAAAATATAACGTGAGGTTAGGTAGTCAACTGTAGCTCAAGTCTTACATAAATTACATTGACTGTGGGATGCGGGAACGGTTTGATATGCTTGCTATGATGGGGGGCAGAGCCTACACAGGTTTTCCTAATGACCAGGTGTCACGTTCACCCCTCTCTCGGCTGGGCTAGCCAACCCGGCTCCCTCTTTGCTCCCCTTTCATCTCGTCTCTTATCCCTCATCCCCCTTTCTTCTTGATTTCCCAATTTCTATTTCACCCTGGCTGCCACTGTCCATCACAACTGAAACAGATGCCCCAGGAATCTCCCACCAGCCTAGGCGAGCAGCTCAGCCCCTACCCCCACTCCCATGAGGAATCTCAGCAGCTGACCCCAACTAGGCCATCAGAGCCCTGCCCTGCTCTCTGTGGTCCAGCCTGGCAGCGAAGGACGGACCCCAGGCTTGCCCGGGCTGGGCTAGCATGGGTGGAATCTTAATGGAGTCGGGAACCAGGAGGCAGTGTCATGTAGCTGTTAAGAACACAGGCTTTGGAATCTGGCAAACCCAGATTCAACTCCCATGTCTGCTGCGTGACTTGGGACAAATTGCTTTGTCTCTTTGAGTCTTAGTTTCCTCACATGTAAAATCACACCCCTCATTATTAAAACTGGGTATGAATTATCATACCAAAATTATTATGCCCATAATAATAGCCTTCCTCACAGGGCACAGAGGGCAGTCATGAGGCTTTCGATGGAATAATGTATGTTAAGCTTTCACTTTCCATGAAAACAGTAATAACCGCTAACACTTCTACTGAGCATTTCTTGTATTCCAGGGCACATGTACTTTTCCAGGCATTATTTCAAGGAGTCTTCCCACTGATTCCATGACAGAGGTCCTATTGATCACCCCTGTGCTGTTGATAAGAAATCTGTCGCTCAGTTGACATATATCCACTACCAAATGTAAAATGGATGGCTAGCGGGAAGCTGCTGCATAGCACAGGGAGATCAGCTCCGTGTTTTATGACAGCCTAGAAGGGTGGGATAGGGAGGGTGGGAGGGAGACGCAAGAGGGAGGGGATATGGGGATATATGCATACATAGAGCCGATTCACTTTGTTGTACAGCAGAAACTAACACAAAATTGTAAAGCAATTATACTCCAATAAAGATGTAAAAAAAAAAGAATAGAAATCTGTAGCTCAGAGACTTTAAAGACCATGCCCAGGATCGCACAGAGCTGGGATTCTAATATAGGCAGGTCTAACCCTCACCCCACACATACCGCCACCAAAATGGTAGCTTTACAAATCATTCTGCAACGGGCAATCCAGCAGAACACTGACCTAAAGACCAGAAAACCTGGGTTTGAAACAAGGTTCTACCTCTCCTGTAGGTGTAACGTTTTGAGCAGCCCTTCCGCCTCTCTCAGCCTATCCCCCTGTGTGTGAGTGAAAAATAACAAGACCCAAGTTCTGCCAACTGCACAGGATTACAGCCAGCCTCAAATCGGATGCTGGATGTAAGTGCTGGGTGGACCAACGTGCACTTGGCAAGCATGTGATGATGAACCTTTTTTACCCCATGCCAGCTAAGTGTCTGTCCAAGCTCTACTTGAATACTTCCAGGGACAGAAAGCTCACTACTTCTTTTAGTAGCGCACTCTGGTTAGAAAGCTCTTCCCTTTGCAAAGTCCCCGAAGACTTGCCTGTAACTCCATCCCACCAGCCCTGGCCAGGTCCTCCATTGCCCTGGCAACTGGGAACGATCCTTGCAGTCTCCCACACTGGCTGCTGAAGATTCCTAAGGCTTGTTTCCTTGCTCCTGCCATCCTGCCCTGGGCTCCCCAACCACAGAAAGAGGCAGATGAAAGCAGGAATGTTCTTGGTTTGCACGGGCTCCTCTCCTGCTACTAACTCTTCCCCTGTTCCTTCTTACCAGACTCCAGGAGTCTGATGAGGAGATGATCCAGATCAAAGAAAGGATGTGGAAGATGCCAGAGACACTGTCGGCTGCTCTGACCGCTCACACTTCCTGAGACCCCTGCCCTCTGCAAACATCTGTGATGCCCCTGCTGGTCCTGCCACCTCTGGCTGGCACTTGGGCTCTGGTCTCAGGGTCACGTTGACTTTGCCCTGCTGTCGTCCCTTGTTTGCCCCCCCGCCTCCCTGCCCTAGCAATCCCCAGCCGCTCTTGTGCCCGTACCTTAAAAGACTCCAGGAATCCCCCATGGCCCCCATTCTCAAACTTGTCCTCTTCTGGGCCCAGTCCCAGCATGGCCTGAGTGTGGGCGTGGAGTTCATCGTGAAGGTTGTCCAGGAGGGCGGCCCTCGTCCGGTCCTGGAAGGGAAGAGGGTGGGGGCTGTGAAGCTGGCACTGACAGCAGAGCTGTGCCCTCTCCCTGGGGGGCTCCCGACACCTGGCCCAACGGCTGCTCTTCTGGCCAACTGCATCCCGGCAATGGTATGGACCGATATCCAGGCTGGATGCACCCTCACAAATGCTGCAGCTGACACTACAGCTCCGGGCCAGGCCCTCTGCCTCTTCTCCCTGGGCCATCCTGCCCTCCCATGGCTCTGCCCTGATGACTCCTAGCCCAGATCTCTGCCCCAGGTGCCGCCTCCACGTACCCAACTGCCCGCAGCTCTTCCATCCAGATGTGCATCCAGGGCCGTGTATACAGCCTCCAGGGGGCGCCATTCACACAGACCAGGACCAGCCCTTTCCACAACCCAGCCTTTGCCAGCACCTCCAATCAGCAGGTCCAAACAGAACTCATCTCCAGTGGTCCCCATGTCAGCAAAGAGCCCAAGAGCTACCCCACCAATCCCACTTACCCCTACCCTTATATGCTGGAGTCCATCAGGTCTTCCTGATTCTGACCATTTCCTGTGCCTGGTGTAAGCACACTGTCACTGTCTCTTTTGGACTCCTGTAATAGCTTCTAACTGGTCACGCTTCCTGCCCTCCTCGCCTTCAATCTACCCTCTCTCCCACCTCCTCCTGCGCTTTATTAGGGACACATCACCTCTAGTTCTAGTTGATCTGACCCAACTAGCATCTCTAGGTGGGCCTCCCACCATTCCAGGCCCCACATGAATCCTTCTTAGGCCACATCCAACCGTCTGCAGCTCCCTCACAAAGTCATGCTCTGAATCTGCCTGGCCTTTGCTCATGCTGTTTCTCATGCCTGGAATAACCCTCCCCACTCTTTCCTCCTGGCAAAAGGTTCATCAGATATCCAGACTCAGCAGCTCAAGGGCCACCTCTTCCAAGAAGCCTTCCCTGAACACACCCTCCATTCCCCATCAGCAGAAGCAGCCTCTGTGCTGGTCTCCATCACAGTCCAGCTCACTGCATCGTACCTGTCTCCCATCAGCCTATGAGCTCTATAAGGGCAGAAACTGTGCCTCACGTATCCCAGTATCCCAGGGAACAGAACAGAGCCTAGCACACAGTAGATGCTCAATAAATGATTGGTGAATGGTTGACTACATCTAAAGTTTGGATGGAATTCCCGCAAGAAGAAAAAGCTCCATATCAACACAAGGCTGAAGGCTTAGAGGGGCAAAGATGGTGCTTCCCCACCTTAAACGGCCCCCAAGAATAGACCCCCAGGAAAGGCTGTCCAGGAGCACAGGAGGAAGATCAGAAACCGCGCTCTCACCTCCAGCTTTGCAAACTTGTCTGACTTGCAGCAAGCATTCTCTGCATTGGTGAGCTTGGTGAGGAGAAACTCCCTGAACTCCGGGCCCTGGAACAGACAAGACACCCCACCCTTAGCTGTTGCCCAAAGGGCTTCAGCCACAGGAAGAGGTAGGCAGAACAGGGGGTCTGGGGAGAGCCCCTGAAAGGTCCCCTTCCGACACTGCATCAGTTCTAGCCCAGCCTAAGCCCACCTGCTGAGATGCTAACACGGAAACCAGCTTCCCTGGTGCTGGGAAAACCAACCCTCCACACCCACAGTGGCATTTCCATGACCGGAAGCCATCTGTGCCCAAGGCTCCTGGGACTGGAGCATGGCATAAAAACCCTTCTTTTAGCAGAAAGGCAGCCCCAGTATCAAACACCCTGACAAAAGGCCCTGTGCTGGGCCAGGCTGGCAGCACAAGGAGAGGTGGGGAGAGACCCCAAGTGAAGAGATTCCCCAACCCTGCTGAAGGTTCTCCTAAAGCTCTAGCCCAATTCAGCCCCCCTGCAACCACTGCCACTCAGGTGTGGAAACCTGGAGTCTCGGACTTGAGAGGAGCAGAGGGGGGAATTTCTTACCTTCTGGAAAACAGGGGGGCTGGGCAGAGGTGGGCCGAAGGCAGGCACGTCTTCCCGTGCGGTGACTGCAACCTGCAACACAGAGGCTCGGTGTGGGCCGGGAGGGAGGAGACCCAAGCTGAGGATGACGGGAGTTCCGAGCCCTGGTCCTAGGGGACCTACTCCCCTTCTCCCTCCTCCCCTTCCCAGAATACAAATAAAGAACCATCATGGCACACCCGAGTCACTGTTCCTAGAAGTGGGGCTGGACGGCGTGGAGCCATCCCCATACCCTCATCTGCATTCCTGGAGGCCGGAAGCAAGTTTGGCAAGACGACTGGACAGGGCTGAAGAGCAGCCTGGAACCCTAATTCTAACGTAGTACAAGAGCCCAGGAGATGCTATCTCATTACCTCATTCGACTGGGACGCTAATCCTACAGAGAAGGCACCGGCAGAATTATTAGTCCTGGATTCCTGGTGAGGAAACGGATGCCCAGGGCCGTGGAGCCTCAAAGGCACACAGGAGATCAGCCCCAGAGATGAACAGAGAATCCAGAGCACCCCGACCCTGCTCTGGGGTTCTTTCCGACAACACTGACTCCCACACCTGGCCAGACGTCAGAATCACTTCAAGTGTTTAAAAATAAATACCGATTGCATGGGCTCCACCCCAAACCTACTGAATCAGCAGCTTTGGGCTGGAGCCAGGAATCTGCAACCATTAAACGCACCCAAGAGCTTCTGTGCGGTCAGTGGACTGGTGTTTGGGAGCCCTGGTCTCAGACACAAAGGGTGGGTCAGGCCGGGCAAGGCTGGAACTAACAGAGCGCCAGGGCCCGGCCCGGGAATTGGGGGTGGAAGGACAGCAAGGCGCTCTGTGTGAGGGTCTCCCGGGCTCAGGACAGGCCCCACACCCCCCTCTTCCCTCTCTGCACGGGGGTGCCCTGGTTTCACCTGTTCTCAGCCCCCGAGGCTGCAGGCCTCTCTGGAGACTCTGCCCTCTCCCTTCCCCGGCGGCTGACGCGAGCCCAGCCCTGGCACGCCGCCAGCCTCCCCAGCCTGTGAAGTAGGGCAGATGCAGAGTCTGCCAGACCGGGAGAGCAGGCAGCTCGGAGCCAGGCCAAGGAAAGGCCCGGCCAGAGTCTGCAGGGGAAGGGAGCGGGGAGAGGGCTGGTCAATATGACTTTCTCTCCCCAAGTGCAAAACTGTCCTCATGGCCCACACGGCAGTGCCCAGAGTCAGGAAATGGTATGCGCTTGGCTGACGTGATTTCTGGCTGGTTCCAGCTGCCAAACAGTTCCCCCTCCACCACCCACCGTGCACCCGTGGCACAAGTCAAGAATTCCACCCACGGAGCCAAAACTGGGGGAGAGGGAGGGGGAAGGCCACTGACGGGCTGCTGGCGAGGACGAGGCCAGAGGCCAGGCCCAGCTCTCGCCTTTTCCCACCCCGATGCCCCCTCCTTCTCAGGCTTGCATTGGAGTAGTCTGTGCCGACTGGGTAAGGAGCCGCAGATAAGCTCCTAAATCCACCGGAGTCTCCCAGCCAGGCGCGCCCACGAGCCCACTGCAGCAGCCGGGTCAGACAGGCAGGAGACAGGGTCCTTCCTCTGATGGCGATTCTCCATGCCCACGTGCTTCCTCTCCTGACCCCTTTCCAGCAAAACACCTGGGCCTTTGTTGCTCCCTCCCCTTGGGGACGGTTGGGTTGCCGAGCTGAAAGCAGAAGCTGCTTGAACACAACCTCACCTTCCTGTTTTCTAAATCCAGCCAAGGCCTCCCAGCAGGGGTGGGGGCAGGGCTTAGAAAGAGAGAGGCAGCAGGTGACTCTGGGGAAGAGACTCTTCAAGAACTGGAAAGCGGAAGGAGACAGGGGTGTGTAAGTAATAAGAATACACCAGGGAGGCGGGGAGCCTCTGAGGACTCCAGACTTCACAAGATCCCCGCGTCTGTCCCAGCATGGCCTGGAAGCCTTAGAGAACCACAAGGTTGCTCAAGCAGCAGACCAGCAGGGAGGGAAAGAGGGCACATGGACAGGAACCCGCCTCCGGGGTCTGCTTCGCGTAAGATTCCTGACACCTTTGCAGAACTTGAGGAGTCGGGGTAGGATGAGCTCAGACAGGGTGGGGAGAGAGTCCTAGCGATGGCTCAGCTGTAATTAATTGCCTTCCAAGCTAGCAGGATGGGGATGAAATTCACATCTGAAACATAATTCGATGAGACGTTTCATGCACACCCCAGATCGTGGGTCCAAGTTCCCGCCTGCTGTGACAGCTCTGTGATGAAGACCACACAGGACCTGGTGGTCTGACGAAGTCAGACCTGGACAGGACCCTGGCTCCACTGTTTCTGGTCTCTGTGGCCTCGGGCCTTAAGAAACTTAAGCTCTCAGACTCAATTCGCTCCCTTGTAAACAGGGCCAATGGAGGCCTGCCTGGCCAGAGTCTTGGGAGAATTCAAGAAGACTACTCGTAAGGGCCTAGCACAGTGTCCAACGCAGATCAAATAAGAGGTAACCACTGTCACTCAATGTTTTTTTTTATCTCCCCTGCTGAACTGCACCTAGTAAAGTACACCTGAAATACTAGAGTTCCCCCAAACCGCTTTCTAATCCACACACACACACACACACACACACACACACACACACACACACGCCTCTTTCTCAACTCCCCCTCCTTCCCCTCCTCAGCATGTCAGAACTGGAAAGAGCTCGGAGATTGCCTACTCCAACTTCCTCATTTCACACAGAAGGCAACAGAAGCCCAGAGAGGGAAGGAACTGGCCCAAGGTCACACAGCAGTCAGAGGCAGGGCCAGGACCAGAACCCCAGATTCCGGAGCCTCTCGGTCTGGGACACTTTCCTGCACATTCCCACCTCTGTCCTTCACCCCCTTCCTCTTCTTCCCTGTTGTTTGTCCTCCCCAGTGGGGGCCCCCGGGGCACTGCCCAGCCCCCAAGGAAATCTCACCCTCCTTTGCCATGGCCCCTAAACCCGCAGGGGTCAGCTAAGGTCCCGTGTCACCTGGACCCCCCTGAGGGATCTAACCATGTCCTCCTCAGCCTGCCCACCACTGGGGTGCTGCTGGGGCCGTGGATGGCAGAGCTTTGGGGAGCACCTCGAAAGGCTGATCTCCCTCCCTGCCCTCTGCCCCCCGACCCAGCCCCACTCACAGGTCTTGCCCTCCAGCTTCGATGTCTGCCTGGCAGGTGGAGCCCAAGGTCCCACATCACATGGACAGCCCCGCTCTCCCTGTGAGCTCTGCTTCTCACCACCTCTCTGAGGACAGTGCTTTTCCCTGGACCAGAAACGGTGGCT
This sequence comes from Physeter macrocephalus, assembly GCF_002837175.3. NCBI lineage: Eukaryota > Metazoa > Chordata > Mammalia > Artiodactyla > Physeteridae > Physeter > Physeter macrocephalus. Next base: position 20,052 of record NW_021146336.1, read on the forward strand.
GGGAGACTTGGTAAAGACTTCTGGCATCAACGCTGGAGGTGGGGTGGTGCTTTCTTGGATCTCTGATTTTTCTCTTTCGTATATTCCTACTCTACAAAAGCTCTTGGAAAGTGGAGAGGCAATTAGCTGAACTCCATTTCCTATCAGGAACTAAAAGCAAATACTAGATGTCCACGAGAGACCTCATTCTGCCGGCAGAGGCCCAGCAGATGAGCCACACGTACATACATGACTGCCTGGCAGGCCTTGGGAGCCCTCCTATCACACAGCTTTACTCTGAGCATCCGTCTCTGCCACCACTGGCTGTTAAAAGAACCAGGTGGCTGTTTGAGTGACCCAGTGGCTGAACTGCACTCACAGCCTCTTCTGTCCCTTCCCTGAAGCTGGTTCTTTATGTCACTTCCAAGTGCCCACACAGTAGGCACTGAAGGAGGACACTTGCTTCCACCAACAAATTAATCAACCAGTTGTTTGAAATGAATGTCCCCGTTGGTGAAAGCCTTGAAGGAAACACCCAAACCATGGCTTCTCCAACTTTTCAGCCAAAAGTGCTCAGTGACAGAGGAGGATGAACGTGGGCATATAAAGGAATCAGCTGTCCTCAACAAGAGAGAGTGGGGTTTTTTTGATTTGTTTTGGAAGCCTCCTATTTGGCTTTAAAGCTGATGTGAATTTTGCACTTCATACACCTGGGTTTGTGCTGATATAACAATTACACAACATCATTTTTCTTTCCCAAAATATTCAAGCAAAATTGATATTCTGGAAAGATGGCTATGAACTGGTATGGCCTCATGAACCCCAGGGACCAGCCCTGGCCTAAGTTATTATATAGGAAACATTTCAGGCCTATGGTTTCCTCTTCCAGGCTCCTTTTCCCTCTCCCTTACAAAAGTGGTTCCTAACACTGTGGGGAACAGGGAGTTCTCTGAGAATTTGAGCTATGGCTTCTCTCCCCAGAAAACACAAAGAAGCATGGGAACTCCACATTTTGCACTTATCTACAAGGAATACTTAACAAAAACTATCTAACATCCACTTTAAAAACCCTGCCTCAGTCTATCTCCCTTGGGTCCCAGGCCCCCCCAACACCACTGTGATACAGAGAAACTGTTACCCAGAGATGGTTGGAATTGTTCCTCATGGAGAAGCAAAGGAGAGGGTTAGCGACACAGCCATCAGGAGGGGACAGGGTGAGGGCAGCTGAGGCTCATCTACATCCGTGAAGATTCTGAGCCAGTGTGAAAGCCCACTAATGGGTCAGGAGGTTTAGACCCAGATGCCCATAACCCCACCTCCCTGGGAGTCTTCAAATTAAGATCATTTGCCCAGACTGGCTAAACCAGAGGGGCCCACCCAGTGGCCGGGGTCTACCCTGCTCTCCACCCTTCTCACCATGAACATCTCTCTCTTTCCTTCCTTCCCTTTGTTTGTTACCGCCTTCTTCCTCTCCCCTTTCCTGACAGTCCTCTCCACTTTCTCTTTTCTGCTCTCCTCTGGCTCTGCCTCGCTCTAGCAAATGGCATTACCAGATTCCACGTAGGGACACAGGGTGCTTCTCAACCCTTGAGTTAGAAGCTGTGAACCTGAAGGCAGCAAGATGGATGAGGTGACCTCAGAAGGCGCTCTCCAAGAATCTAGCTCGCAAACCCCAGAAACCCGAGAACTCGTAGGAAATCTATCACATTTTGGAGGATGGTCTGAGGAGCCACTGAGCCCTGGTGTTGCTTGATGTCGCTGATTCCATGAAGTGTGGTGAGGTGCCTGGGCCCACCACCTCCTCCGACGGGACTTTCTCCTTACCTTGTAGGATGGGGTCTCCGTGCCCGGGTTCTCAGCCTGCACAACAATGTAGGCATGTAAGAAGTTGGAGGCAATCATATCTGGGACAAACGGTGTGTTTTCTTCTTGGAAGATGATGGCCACAATGTCATTCCCAATGTGCCTCTTTCTCTGGAGCTAATCAAAAAGTGTTCCATTGTTATAAGCCAGTTAGGAACATCCTGAAAACAGAATAGGTCTATATAGGAAATTCCTCGTTATTCTATCGTTATACATAAACCCCGGAACGCTGAGACCTCTCTCTCCAAGGAGCTTTTGCTTTCGATCTCTAGAAGCCACTAAAAAGGAAAAAAATGAGGAAAATGCCTACGTTGTCAGACAGAGGCTGGCAAGCTTCTTACTGAGCTCTACAGCACGTAGAGGTAGCCCTGACTCAGGACTCGCGGAGACTAGTTAAGAAGTGAGGCCGGGTTTTGCCCTGGGAGAGCTTGTAATTGATCTGGGAGGGACACAAACACAGGTGGAGCCACCTGAGAACACTAACAAAGCCACCAGCCAGCAAATGCTAAATCAGCCGCTACCCACAAAGTGCCTGACACTATGGGGGCAGAGAAGAGGGCAAAATCAGAGGCCTGGTAGCAATCTGAGAGGGCTTCCTGGAAGAGGAGATTGGGAGAGAAGGGAGCACTTGATGGAAATGTGGATGAGCAGGAAGGAGGGGGCGGATCATCCTACACCAGAAGGGAGAAGAACCATGCTCAGAGAAATACGGGCAACCTGGCTTGGTGGAGGTCACGGCGGGGAGAGAAATACAACCAGGATTCAGCATCCCAAGCTCTGCCAGGTGCTGTCACAGGTGATCTCAATCCCCAAGCACCTACTGTGTGCCAGGAACCATACTGGGCTGTTCCCATGCAAGATTTCAAATGTTAAGGCCCTCCTGTATACCAAATCCAGGCTAGGTGCTTACCTACACTTTGTTCCTTTATTAAACACCTACTGCACGCAAGCTCTGTTTCCCACTGAGTTTCTCACTTACTGAGCACCTGCTGTATACTAAGCCCCGGGCTGGGCACTTTTACAAATTGTCTCACTTATGGCACACACATCATCCCATTTCTTAGGAAGAGAAATTAACATGTATTCAGTCCTTGCTGAGAGCCGAGCTCTGTGCATATCCCACTTAACAGGTGACACTGAGAACAAGCCAGGCAGAGAACAGCCCTCAGTCTTAGGCTGGGGCAGTGGGTGAGGGAGGCTGTGAGGGAACAGAGCTGAAGGTAAAACACTGAGAGAAAACCTACTTTGGGTACAAAAGGAATCCTGCTCCTATTTGTTTCTGGAACATTCAGTAGTTATTTTAGAGCCAAACTGCAGTCTCCTTTGCCAACTTCCTTTTTTCCTAAGAAGCCAGGCACTATGTTTACAATATTACATCTGTGCTCCCTCCTGGGTTCCCTGCTCAGAAACAAATGGGTCCGAGTTTGGTGAAAGGCCTAGCTTCCTTCCTTATCTTCCTGGAGACTGAAATGGTACAAAGAGTGGGATGGGGCAAATGGGACCGCAGCCAGGGACCAGCTGCTGGTTTCAGGGCTCAATGAGAAAAAAAAAGCCAGGTCCTCCCAAGGGACATGCAGCTGTCAGAAGCAGCAAATGAGAGGGAAAGGAGGAATACACTGGAAGCAGAGGTCTCATTCAGGGTTCTCCAGCCAAGGAAAAGGCTGGATTCCTGCCCACGGCAGGTGTCCTAAGAGGTAAGGCTGTATGACTAGACAAGCTGGAGAGGGGTGAGGGGGGTGTCACGTGCAATAAACAGCTTGACGTCTCTGGGCCAGGAAGAGTGGCCTGGACAGTGAACAGTCATGAGGTAGGAAGCCTGCCACAAGCCAGGCATCATACTGAGCCCTACAATCAGAACCTTACGTGCTCCCCCCACAACCCTCTAATGTACGTGGTGTTATCCCCATTTTACAGATGAGGCAAATGAGGACACAAGATTACCAGCTTGCCCAGAGTCACACACCCCTCAGTGGCAGAGCTGGCTTCAAGCCGCCACCTGCAGACCCCGTCATGTACTCTTTATCACCAGCCTACACGATCAGGGCACCTGGGCTCTGCTCACAGCTCTGCCCCTGATCGCCTGGGAAACAGTCTTTTAACCACTGTTTCCCCATCAGTCACAGTGGGATAACCAGGAGCCCTGTCCCGCCTCCCACACAGGCTGCTGACCTGAAGCCTTGGTGGAATAACACAGGAGTTCAGGTTTTGATAAGAGGAGCAAAGTCGAACAGACGGGCTTCTTGATTATGAAAATGGGGAAGGTGGCCTCGATTCTCCAGGGAGACCAGACCAGACGCAGGCTTTCACCTCACACGCCCCAGGCTCCCGAAGCCATCCTGAACCCGGTTACCTGCTGGGTGTCTCCCTCGGTAAACGGCAGCTTTGTGGAGACGTGAAACATGATCTCCCTGTCCCGGAATATCGTGTACACTGATTCCACCCCCGTCTGTCCATGGGTCACATCCAGGCCTCCTCGGAAACTATCAGGGAAACGGGAAAGTGCCAGGGGAAGAGAGAGAAAGAGAGAGAAGGGAAGTGGGCAACTTGGTAGAACCTTCCCTGAGGACGTGGGGGCAGGAGAATGAGAGAAGATGTGGAAGAGTTGAGGCCAGAGAGACTATGATGCTGGGAAAGCAGATAAGGCTCATCTTCTGAGCAGATGAGCCCTGGCTTCTAACCATAAATTACTATTTCAAAGACAAAGGCAGAACCTCCATTCCAAGCCTTGGCTGTGTCCCCTCCACACCATGGGAAGAGAGGTCGTCCGTCCATCCACAACCCCAGACAAATGCCGTCCCAGCTGCTAGTGGCCCCCAAGCCTGGGCATAAGCCTTTGCTCTCCGCAAGGCTGTGTCCAGGTCCTCAGCCCAGAGCCAGGGCAGCCGTCCATCCTATTGGATGGTGGTGAGCCCCGCAGGAGTATCCAGAGTCAGCGAGAAGAGGGGACAGATGCTTGACTTCTACCCAGCCAGTCCCAGATATGCAGACCCCACCACAGCAGCACCCAGCTGGGAGGTATCCAAGGAGATCCCTTCTCTGGCTACCTCCTTGCAGGCAGGAAAAAAAAAATACTAAGGAACTGGGTGGGCTTCTCAGAGCTGCCCCTT
>NW_021146337.1:0-25000 GCF_002837175.3 Physeter macrocephalus
ATGTGGAATCTAATTCCCTGACCAGGGATAGAACCCAGGCCCCCTGCATTGGGAGCGTGGAGTCTTATCCACTGCGCCACCAGGGAGGTCCCGACAAGCTGGTTAAATCCTGGCTCTGCCACTTAATAACTGTGTGAACTGGGGCAGGTTGCCTAAATCTCTCTGTACTTTAATGTCCTCATCTATAAAATGGAAATAAAATCTCCTTCATAGACTTATTATGAGAACTTATCATAAAAATCATTACAGAGTGCCTGCAGTAAATAGTCCATTGTTACCGTAACCTACACACTGCACAGCCAACACCAATGTCTAAATATTGTGTCACACAAAACAAGAGGAGGGTAACAGGGGATTTGTTTGTTTCCCAATAATTGGGGAAAGTAAAAGGGAACTAGAAAACTGTTTTCCCAGAATATATTCCTTCTTCTTTACTTTGAGGGTCATTGTCTCCTCCAAGTATTACTGCTGTCTTTAACCTCATGATCGAGGGTACCACAAATAAAAAAGGAACAACCAACTGGGTAATTGTCCCTGGCATTAGTACAGTGCTTTATATACGTTAACTCACTTGTACATGTTACTCCACCAGACCTGTACAAGCCCTTCCCATTATCAACCAAGGTGGTTTGCCCCTGATGTCTGACTAGTATTTACTACTTAGCATCTACCATATATTTCTTGCTAAGCTGGGTACTATGGGAGATGCAACAAAGTGTAAGAAATGGGAGGAGCTGACCCTTGATGCATTTACTATTTATCTGAAGGACAAGCTATCAGTGGGTAAAACACTATATATCAAGTACCAAATGACCTGGGTGCTCAATAAGGACAAGAGAAGGCAGAGGTCACTGTGGGCCGAGGAGAGAGATGAAGAAAGGGAAGAAGAGAAATGAGCTGGCATGTGTTAGGTGCCTGTCGTAGCCCAGCTTTTTTATTTTATTTACCTGAGCTCAGCCTCTCCGCGTCATGTGGGATCTTCCCGGACCGGGGCACGAACCCGCGTCCCCTGCATCGGCAGGCGGACTCCCAACCACTGCGCCACCAGGGAAGCCCCCAGCTTCTTACATACATCTCATACATCTCATTCAGTCCTCTCTAACTGATGCTATTACAGCGCCGCCTGTGACCCTCCAACCTCATCCTTTCAGTATGCTCCAGAAAACATCCAGCTTCCAGGATCAGTGTCTCTGGGTTTGAGGGCTTTTTCCAGAAGGGAGCAGTCCAGCTGAGCTACGACATTAGCTCTCTCTCTGGGAAATTAACCCCCTCTGGGGAAGAGCCTTCAGCCAATAGACTGGGAGGGGTCAGTGTTTAAATACCCCAGCTCCCTCACCCCATGGGGAGAATAATTTTCAGGGCATGTGTTTTACCCTTTTTCAAGAATGCCTCTGTTGGGATCAAGCTGCAGCTGCCCACAGTGATAACTGGCTTGCTAATGAACCCCTAACTGGTTTCCTTCCTTTCCACACCACCACCCACACCTCTGTCTGTGCTCCCTCCACCTTTTAAATGCACCATTTGCACTCACATCCTTGTCTCAGGATCTGCTTCTGGCCAAACCCAAGCTAAGACAGCCTCATATTTCCTGTGAAACTGGTGAAAACTATCCTTTCGACTAATGAGAAAACTAAGACTGAAAGAGATTAAGTAACTTGTCTAGGGTCACATAGCTTGCACGTGGTAGAGCTCAGGTCTGAACCCACATCCTACTGACTCCAAGTCCACACCTGTCCTGTTGGCATACTTCAAGAAGGGCACACATAAGCATGTCACTTGACCACAGGGACACAGCCCACCCCTACTCACACTCACCGCACTCAGGAAACTGGGAACTTTCCTCAAATCAAGGCTGAAAAAGAGGTCTCTGGGCTGTAAGGACAGGAATGATGGTAACTGGGGAGAAAAATTGCCAGGTGGAAATCCTGTACTCTATATTTGAAGGCAGGTACAAGCCGAGAAATGGGAAGATACCCTTTCTGTACTTGAAGATGCTGAGAAAAAGTTGTGAAGATGCTGAGAAAAAGTTGTCTCCGCGTTGTTTCTCTGGATCCACAGAAAATGGCTTGTGCCGCCACACGTCCAATATGTGGCCATTTCTGTAAATCTTTTTTGGATGAAGGCATCATGCAGGGCTGTGTTTGAATGAGCGGAGTGGATGTTTACTGACAACCAAACCAGAGTCGGAGAGCTTGAAACCTTTGCTGTGGCTCAGGGAGCTGTCCGTGAACCCAGGTGCAGTTTTGGCTCCATTAAGAGGTAACTTGATCCAAGTTTTAAGCAAAATGGAATTATCATGGTCAGGAGCAGATGGATGGGGCAAATCACATGAAATCAGCCTCAATTTATCAAAAGCCGTCAGCAAAGTTTCTTCTACTTATGTCTAGTGTTCTAGTCATCTATTGCTGCATATCAAACCATTCCCAAATCTGGTAGATTAAAACAACCATTTTATTATATCTCACAGTTTTTGTGGGTCAGGAATTCAGGCCAGGCTTGGCTGAGCAATTCTGTTCCACGTGGCGCCAACTATGGTTCTCAGAGGTACTCAGCTGGCAGACGGGCTGGTCTGAAGGGTCTGTGATGGCTTCACGCACATGTCAGGCTCATGGGTGGACATGGCTGCAAGGCTGGGCTCAGCAGGGACTGTTGATCAGAGAGCTAAGTCTCCAGTGAACTAGGTGGAAGCTATGTGGCTTTCGATGACCTAGCTTGGAAGTCACAAGGGTCACTTCTGCCATACTACTTGTCTAAGCGATCACAAGTATACCCGGATCCAAAGGAAAAGGACTTGGACCCAACCCCTCAATGGTTGGGTGTGTAAAAGTACAACATCCAGTTTGGGTTGGAAGCCAGAAAGGGGAGTCAGAGCCTGCAGGCTTTCTCTAATCTGAGATTGTAGCTGTAGCTGCTTTGCCACGGGATTTGTGACCTAGGGCAGGGAAGGAACTGGGAAAGGAGGGAGCTGGCAGGGCTAAAACCCCTGCTCTCTTGACAGTGCTCCCTGCTTCCGCTTTGCGTGGTTGGCACACAGCACTGCAGTCACGACTCAAGGGCAGAGTGAAGGCTCTCACCTGCTCAGGACCCTGGTCCCCGGGGACTGAGAAAAAGGGAGGAGGCCAGCGTGGGAGGGTTTGGCTGATCTGAGCAGTGTGCAAATCGAGCAAGTATCAGGCGCCTGAGAAATAGTGCCTGGTGTTGGTCATCACATAGAAGATCTGCAGCTGACCTTAGGCTCCACGGGGCACTGTCACCTTCCAAGGTGTCTGCATCTCCCAAGGTGAAGCCACCCTGTGCTCTTCAATCCTGATGTTACCGTCTAATCACGGAGAAGAGTCCAAGTAACCGTTTCTTACACACCTGTGGATGGGTGCCTGGCACAGGTGTGTCCTCAGAGGAGGCCACCAAGAAAATACACAGATCAATTTGATGTTTGTGTTCTTCTTTTTTTCTTTTCTTTCTTTTGTCGTTTACTACATTAGAATTAGAGACCTAGAAATAGACTGCAGTAGGAGGTTGGTTATGAAAGGAAGGGAAAGAAAGAAACCTGTTGTTACCAAAAACAACTTCCTGGCATTGAACTGTGGCCCAGCCTAGTGTCTGGGAGTAGAATGCTCCAAAACCTACAGAGACCTTCTCAGCCATGATCTCTTTACTCAAAGTGAATTTGAAATGTTTGATATGGTCCTAATTGAACTAATTATTTCCCTCCATATTTACACAGATTTAATCAATAGATGGATGGATGGATTTACATATCCCAGGTACTTTCATATATACTAATCCATCAGTCCTTACAAAAACTCCAAGGAATAGGTGCACTCATCCTTATTTTACCATGGGAGAAACTCAGAATGAATCAAACAAACACCCAGATTTGTCTTTTTCCCAACCCCCTTTCTACTGTTGCTCAGGCTCTGAGGTGACTCTACATCACCACTCACTCCATCCCATGGGCTGGAATACTTGAAAGCAATGTGGGCTCCTCCCTCACCTCCACCTCGGTCAGCAGGCAGGCTCCAGGTGTTCTTATCCTCAGTGTTCTTCCATGAACACTGTTCTTCCTCTGTGTCAGGGTCCTCATTCTTTTGTCCTTCATCCTTTGTCACCTGGGCTATTGTGCCAGCCTCCTGGCCAGTCCTTCTGTCTCAACCCCCTCCAGTCCATCCTCCACACTATAATCAGAAAGCTGAAACACAGACCTGATCATATAAGCCTTTGCCCATAAAATTTCAATCATTCCCCACAACTTACAGAATAAATTACTGAGTCTTAAGCCTGATGTTCAAGGCTTTCTATGATCTCCTCCTGATCAACATTTCCCATCTCACCTACAATTATCCCCTTTCGCCATTGTTTTGCACACCAGAGTCTATAAAACTCTGAGCATTGTTCTGGGAGAAGAGTGGAGTTCTATATAATATTTTGAAATTTTCTGTCTTTGTTTCAGTGGTAATCTAAAGGGGGAAGTATATATATATATATATCTTCTGCTCAATCCTGCCTCACTATTTTAATCTTTGTATTATTTGCATTTGTGTTTGTAATTTCTGATGCTAAATGGACAACTCAAGTGACAGTTGTTAACTTTTAATGCAGAGTTTCTTAATAGGGGGGTCACAAAACCTCTGGGGATGCAGGTGCAGGGAAGTTTCCTCAAGGGTCTTCACGTTCTTCTCTACGTTCCAGCGTGCATCAGATCACAAATTCCAAGTTAGCCATATCCCTGCTTTGTCTCCTTGGCTTATGTTGCCCCTTGGGTTTAGAATGCCTTCCCTCATCTTCCACACACAGCTCCTACCCACCTCCGCTCCCCACCCACCTCCACTCCCCAGCTGCACCATGCATCGCAGTAGGGATAGCTCGACGTAGAGTTCCAGATGTAAAGATCTCCAAGCTGGAGGGGATGTTGTAGGTCATCCAGTCTATTGCACTCATTTTACTCTCAGGAAAATCTAGGTCCAGAGAAGAGAAGTAACAAACTAGGCCTAGAACCCAGGCCTCGTGACACCTTATACGCAGCTCTTTTCACATTTTGCAACTTCCTGATCACCTTCTTTAAAGTTTTATTATCCATCTTTGCATTGACTCCCTGGCACGGCGGCATGCAGAGTAAATCCTTAGTTTCCCTATAACCATGACTGAAAGAGCCATAAAACCACAGTACTTACCTGACGTGTTCACATGTCTGAAGCACTATAATGGAATATCCCATGGGAGCTGAATACGAGAAGCATTTCGCATTTCTGCACTTTTAGACAACGGAGACTGCTCCAATTAATACCAGTAAGATTCACTCCTGAGAAGCCCCAAAGTATATGCTGATGTATTGAACCTACTATAATATTCCAAAATCAATTTCTAAACATTTCTGCAAACCAGAACATGATACAGAGGCAATATGGCAGTTAGTTTAGTGTTCTGAACTTAGTAAATATTCACTAAATGTGAGCTGGATGAATGGATACCTCACAGACTGGAAGCCAAGACACCTGAGTGCCAGTCTCATTCTTCTGCTTACTGGCCATGAGGTCTTGGGAAAATCACTTCCCACTCACAAAGCCTCAGTCTGTTCATCTGTAAAATGAGGCATTTGGACCAACTCATTGTCTCGGAAGTAAATCTCCTGCAGCTCTAAAATTCTACAGTTTCATGAAAATGCTAAATCCATTCATACTATTGGTGTCAACGGAAAGTAAAACTAGAACTAGTGTTTATTAACTGTTCTTGTTTTGTTGCTTATTACATCATTTTATATTATTTCAGATCATTATGTATTTCAGTTATTATAACTAACTTTTGAAGAAAATATTATTATGCTATGTTATTACACTTGGGGAAACTGATGTTTTATTAACTCAAGAAGACATCAACCCCTAGGCTTGATAGAATTACAACTGCTTTAAGACATTGAGAAATAGGCAGTGCAAAACTGTGATCCCTGAGAGAAGGGATCAATGAGGTGAGCCTTAAAACAACCCTGTTTATGCTTGGAGGCAATTCCCATCTGGAAATCACAAGCACAGTCTGGAAGCTTTGCTAAGCAGAGGAGACAGAGACCAGAGATCGGGGAAGCTGAGGTGGCTAGGAGTTGAAGATCACAATTCCAGAAGAGAGGGGAGATAACACAGAAAAAGAACACCATAAGTCTGCTGAGATATCCTCTTGAGTCTGTTGAGAATTAGTACATGTGTGTATAAAATGAAACTCCACAAGACCAGGCAAAAGAAATGACCAGAGCGTACTAAGTTGAACACCCCAGAGTTCTCACAAATGCGGAAATGGTTGTGCACCAACCAAAGTGGAGAGTCCTTGGTGATCCCCTGGGGCAATAAATGGAGAGCTCAGTGGAGGCACACTTGAGTAAAGTGGCTGAACTATTCCTGGAGTGAAGGTCACTCTGGACCCTGCATAGCAAAGCTCAAAGACAGGACTCAAAGGGATCAAACTATTTCATGAGTAAATGAACTTCCAGCCAAAACAAAGTCTAACACTCTTTAAAAGAAGGCAGCGAAGTCCAAATACTTAACCATGTGGCTTCGCAATGTCTACCGTCTAATAAAAAATCACTGGACATATAAAGAATCAGGAAAATGTTTCACCCATAACCAAGGGGAAAATCAGTCGATAAAAACTGGCCAATAAATGACAGAGATGATATACAAGTATTTTAAGTAACTGGACAAAATCCAACAGAGTCAGTAGTGAGTCCAAATTCAAACCCAGGTCTCCTGATACTTTCTCATAGTGCTCCATCACCTGTGCTCACCAGTCTCTCTGCCTCTGCGGCAACTGATAAGGTTTTGCCACGACAGTCCCAATGCAATTTTCCTATACTTCTGTTCTTCACTTTAGTTAGAACTTCACAGAAACTTGCAGAGGTAAACACAGATCTGAAGTCTAGGAGGGCCATCTCTGATCAGGAACCGGCATAGGCCATCCTCATGGACAAAATTTCAACAACAGTGCAACAGAATTCCTTGTCTTTCCCCTCCCCTACTATGGCACTTGCATGGGAATTCCCCAAGGCCATTCCTAGGTCATATCTCTGGTTAGAGGAGCTCTGCATTGGGGGATGTGGCTTCAGGGAACTTAAGAATCAGTGTGCCAACAGTGGGAACACACACCAGGGAGCCAGACCTCAGCCTCAGCCCTGAGCTGACAAAAATTTAAGCAAGAGGTAAAGGGGAAAAAAGAAAGTGTCACAGGCTGCTGTCAGCCTGCAGAAAGGTGTAAACCCCCTCCCTCCCAATGCTGGGGGTATATTCATGTGTATGCTGCCTGCAAGTGTTTGTGAGAAAACAGTTCAGAGAGCACAGACAGGGGGTCACCTCCCAGGCTGGGGGAGCAGTTTTCCTCCCTGCAATCGACTATACAAGTTGTTACCAAAGCAAATATCAAAGCCCTGCAATTTGCTAATTACAGGCAGGATCCTGGGCTTGTGGGCCCAATTAACCACTTGTTCCTCATTTTCTGTGTGTGACCTGCCGACTGCACCCACAATTACCCACTTGTCTTTTAACTTGCCTGAGAGCTGGCTGACTCACCTCCAATTCACTCCCACTATCACCTCCAGATGGCCTTTGGTACATTTTTGCTTTCCAGGTTCCCCCCACTCCCCTATTATCTTTCTCTGCATCACATGTCAATGTCTGGGCTCCCTGGTTGGGGCTCCTACGAGATTTCCTGGTCTAGTTGCTTGCCTAGGCTTGGAGCCTGGAAGGCAGGAAGCAACTCCTGTTGGTCTGGGCATCTTGCCTAGCTCCCCAAAGGAAGCTCAGGAGGCTGTGGCTACATTTGGCCTCTGCCCCCAGACACAGGAGTAAAGAAAATTACAGCTTTGCTGGAGCTGGCCCACTGCCAGATTTCCTGCCCACACTCTCCATTAGTGCCCCACTGGCTCCCTACCTCAGTCAGGCCAGGGCTGCATCCAGGGAGCCTCACTGCCAGTCCTGGGGAAGGAGTTCCCAGCAGCTGCTAGCAGTAGCCCTCCAGGGAAACACAAGCTGGAGAAAGAGAAAAACCTCTCATGACCTTCTGCTCCATTAGACAGGCTACCTGGCAAGCAAAAAATTTCCAGCAAACTTTTTGATGATTTACTCTGTCAGTGGCTCCTATCCTTTTTTGTGTCACAGACACTTTTGAAAATCTGTTGAAAAATTCTGGACTTTCCAGCAAGAAATGCTCATTTTCAGTTATTTATTTAATCATTCAACAAATATTTATGGAGCACCTATGTGCCGGGTACTACTGCAGGGACCAAAGAAACATAAGTGAAAAAAAAAAAAATAGACAAAAATTCCTACTCTCCTGGAGCTTACATTCTAGCAAGACGAGATAGGCAAGAAATAATACATGTAATAAATAAGCAAACATACAATTTGCTAGAAATTAGGTGCTACGGAAAAAGAAAAATTCAAGCAGAGTAAGAGAGAGATTGGTGGGAATGCAGTTTAAAAAAAATTTTTTTTTTAAATTTTTGTCTGCATTGGGTCTTCGTTGCTGCGTGGGCTTTCTCTAGTTTCGGTGAGCAGGGGCTACTCTTCGTTGCGGTGCGCGGGCTTCTCATCGCGGTGGCTCCTCTTGTCGCGGAGCACGGGCTCTAGGCGCGCGGACTTCAGTAGTTGCGGCACGTGGGCTCAGTAGTTGCGGCACACGGGCTCTAGAGCGCAGGCTCAGTAATTGTGGCGCACGGGCTTAGTTGCTCCGCGGCACGTGGAATCTTCCCGGACTGGGGCTCGAACCCGTGTCCCCTGCATTGGCAGGCGGATTCTTAACCACTGTGCTTATATTTTTACATAGCTTATGCCAGGTTGTCCTCATTGAGAAGTGAAATGCTAGCAAAGAACGGAAGAAAGTGAGAGGTTTCACCATGTGGGTACCTGGAGAAAGAGTGTAGTAGCCACAGAGGGATCAGCCCCCGGGCACGGCCAGGCTGGTGTGTGTGAGGAAAAGTGAGAAGAGCAGTGCGGCTGGACTGGAGAGAGGGAGAGGGAGGCAGCCTTGGTGGGAGACAAGGTCAGAAAGGCAGGGGGACGTATATCACATAGGGCCTTGTGCGCTGCAAGTACTTTGGTTTTCACTCTGAGTTAAATCAGGAGCCATTAGTGTGATTTGAGCAAAGGGGTAACAGGATTCGGCTGAGACTCTACAATGTCAGTGACTGTCGTAGGGGGCACTTGGTCCCAGTACAGATAATGGTGCTTGTGCACCAGTGGTAGCAGTGGAGACCACGAGACTGGGTCCAGAGGATTTCCTGAATAGCTGTGATATGTGTGAAAAAGATGTGCGTATACAATTTCACATACAGTTCAGCAGTTTACCAATCTCCTAAATCCCATCCATGCATGCTGGTAAAGGGCCCCTGATGGAAGGAGAAAGGGAAGTGGTGACCCCAAGCAGGGAGCGGAAAATGGGACCCCAGTGGAGATGGAGAGCCTTAGCTGTACCTAAAATTTCATTTCTTTTTTGACTTTGTATTTTAATTGAAGGGTAATTGATTTACAATATTGTGTTAGTTTCTGTGTACAGCAAAGTGATTTGGTTATACATATATATATGTATGTATCTATATTCCTTCTTAAAATTATTTTCCATCATAGTTGATTACAAGATTCTGCATATAGTTCCCTGTGCTATACAGTAAATCCTTGTTGTTTATCTATTTTATATATAGTAGTGTGCACCTGTTAATCCTACACTCCCAATTTATCCCTCCCCCACCCCTTCTCATTTGGTAACTATAAGTTTGTTTTCTTTGTCTGTGAGTCTGTTTCTGTTCTGTAAGTTCATTTGTACTATTTTTCAGATTCCACATAAAAGTGATATCATATAATATTTGTCTTTCTGTGTCTGACTTACTTCACTTAGTATGGTAATCTCTAGGTCCATCCATGTTACTGCGAATGGCAATATTTCGTTCTTTTTTATGGCTGAGTAATAGTCCATTGTATATATACATACCACATTTTCTTTATCCATTCATGTGTTGATGACACTTAGGTTGCTTCCATGTCTAAAAGTTTTATTTAAAAAAAATAAGAAAAGGAGATATTTAAGGCAAAATTTAAGGTAAAATATTATTCTCTGGTAACCTGCGTGGTGGACACATGTGTGCCTACTATAATATTTTCTGTATATTTAAAATCATTCATAATTTTTAAAAGACTTGCTCATCCCAGTGTTTCGCAGAAAACTGTCTGCTTGCTTTGCCAATGCAGTGAGGGGAAATCAACTCAGTCAATTCTGTGCATAATTCTGGCCGTGGCACCTGGCTGGCTATACTTTACCTCTCCAATTTCTGTCCCTTCCCTTCTTTCCAGCAGCTCAGAGGCAAAGGTGAGATAAGTCAAGGACTAACACGAAAACCACCCTATATCGAATAGAGTCTAGAAGAGGAAGAAGAGGGTAATGGCACCCAGGAAGCCTGGGGGAGGCCTCCTGGCAGAGGCAGTCCCTTAGCAGGATGCAGAAGAACAACGGGCAGACTGGGACTCACGGAGAGGAGGGAGTCTTCCCAGCTGGAGGCAGCTGCAGGAAGCCAGGCACAGTGAGGGGGCAAGCGGAGGCCTCAAGCACCTACTCCGATCTGGCCCATCTTAAGGAGAGCAGGCAGAGTTCTTCCTCTCGGTACCGAATTAGAGCAAAAAGCCCAGATGGGAGGAGCTTTCAGAGCCCTGCGGTCACCCCAGTGGTGCCAAGAGGGCGCAAGGGTGGAAAAGCTTGGATCCGGGACAGCAGCAAGCTGAAACAGGCACAGAAGGGTGACTTCAGGCTCCAGGGATTAAGGCTCCTGAGCTGGGTGGAGCCTTCTTGCTGACCTGCGGGGAGACTTCCTCAGGGAACAGGAGACCAGGGAGGCTCCCCTGGCCTACTCTGTGTCAGCCCCCACAGGCCACGGCCCTCAGACAGCACATTCCTCACGATCTGCAGCCCTATCGCTGGGCCTGGGGGGAGGTCCCCCGCTGCCCACATTTTGCAAAAACTTGCCGTGTCACAAGTCCTGATTAGGTGCCAAGAGAACAATTTCCCAGGCCACGGCTTTAACAAGGCCATGCTTCCTAATTACTAGTTTTCTTCTAAGTAAATAAAAAAGAGGGGGAGAGAAACCAGTGATTACTCCACCTTATAATCCCACCTTCCATTTATGTGCGTTTCTCTTCAGAGGAGCTCAAAATGCTTCTTTGTATATTATTGTCTACTTTTTTCCTCCTAAGGTCCTTGAGATTCCTAGGGGTGGTGATTTTACACCATTTTACAGCTGGGGAAGGGGATGTGGCTGAGGTTATGCAGTGTCCGAGCACCCTCGCTGGCTCCGGTCAGTATTTTGAAGCTCTTACAGGAAACCTCCTCATATCCGAAAATAAAGTCGTCGCCTGGGACATAAACTAGGCTAAAGCAAACAAATAAATGGCACACTTCATAACAGTAATTAACACTAATTATCACAACAATCCTATAAAACAGATAGTATTACACCCATCTTACATATGAGAACAATAAGATTCAGAGGGGTAAAGTAAGCTGCCTAGAGTGGCCTAATAATAATAGCTGTAATAGTAGCAAAAGCAGAAGCTAATATTTATTAAGCAACTTACCATGTGCCAGGCATCTTACATTTATTAGCCCATTTTAATCCTCACAACAACCCTCTGAGATGACTATTAGTATTAGCACCATTTTGCTGACAACAAAACCAAAGCACGGACAAGTTACGTAACTTGCCCAAGATCACAGAGCAAGTAAGTGGCACAGCCATAAAGGAACCCACAAAAGGTATGCGTGTCCCACCGCACCGTTTACCCATCTAAAGGAATACTTAACTCTGAGGTTTGGCCTGGTGACACCCAGATACAGTCCAGGTGACTCAGGTACAGACCCACGGCTGCTCTGTGCCCTAATCACTGTCCTATAAAGGTGGGTAAGGGGTGGCACTTTCTGTACTCCTGCTGTGTGCCAGGACCCTCACACTCTGGTACCCGGAGAGGGGGCCATAGGGAAAGACTTTTCCTGCCTAACTGAAGGTATATGTGTGTGTACTTTCACTGGTATAAAATGGCACTGTAGAGACCATTACCACAAAAGTAGTGGAATCTGTGAGTAAGGATTAATCTAGAGAGACATTCAGACCAGTGGGAAGTGAACTTCCTGTATTGTGTGTGTGAGGGAAACAATGCTTCTAGGTCTTCCACACTGCAGAGAAATGAGCCCCCAATCCATCCTAGAACCTTGGCTTTTTCACTGCCCTCTCCTCAAAAGCATCCTCTAATGCCTCATTCCACTCCTTATACGTGCATACCAGGAAGGGGATGTCCTCGATGGGGAAACAAATTCTGACTCCTTGACAACTTCTGTCCATCAATAAAGTGCCCTGCCAGACCCCGGCTTCAGAGGAGGGGGCCTCCAAGGGCCCGGAACACTTCCTGGAGCAGTGAAGGTGAGATCAGGCCCTTCCCCTGACTCTCAGGTAAGGTCCTGGCTGGGCTGCCAGGCAGCATGTCGCTCTTATACCCCTCCTTTTTTCACACCAATACTTGTAGCCGACTGACTACAATCCTAACCTCTTGTCACTGCCTGTCCTATCCCTTTCCCATAAGTCGAAACACCAGGGAACCCTTCCCAAGAATGGCAGGGTGAGTGTTAACACACCACCAACATGTCCAAAACCAACAGAACGTACACAATTCCTGGTGAGGGCTGTATACACCTCCCCCACAGGCCCCAGCTCTTTCTGACTAAGTCAGGATATTTCAGAAAGCCTGACTTTGTCACATCTGATTTCTAAACTTCCCAGAGCTTGTTTCTCCACCTTGTTGAGATCCGGCATGCTAGAAGAGGAATTCTAGAACACAGCATCTTTCATCTGGTGAGCACGGTAGTTACAAGCACAGGCTCTGGAGCAAGACTGCCTAAGTTTCAATCCCAGCCCTACCATTTACTAGCTGTGTGACCCTGAGCAAGTTACTGAACCTCTCTGTGCCCATTTCGTTGCCTATAAAACAGGTATAATAAGAATTTCTACTTCATAGGATTCATAGGATTGTTGTGAGGATTGAATGAATTACTGCATTAAAGTGCTTAGCACAGAGTAAGCACTCAATAACTGTTAACTACTATTATGGGGCCACAAAACGTCTTCCCCTGAAAGAATGCATTAATTTTTTGTCAGTTTCAACTTTGCATTCCAGTACTTCAGGCAGGTGGAGGCAGCTCCTAAAGTGACAACTTGAATCAGCTTGGGGGGAGGGACGATGATATTAGAAAGGAGATTTCTTCTTGTAAGGGTTTAAATCTTCTCAGCCTCCGTTGACCACATAGTATCTGCAGAAAAGAAGAAAAAGAAAAAGAAAGTCCTGAGACCCACCCCAGGGAGGACGGTGAACCAGACTCCCTCGGGCCACAGGAAGATCCCGTGGCTGGGTTCGCCCCCGCCCCCGCCCGGCCCTCCACCGCAGGCTCCACCGCAGATGCTCAGAGCCTTCAGAAACGTAACACCAGGGAGGCGAAAGCCTGCGAGTTCCCAGAGCCTCTCAGGCACGCGGCCTCTCTCCCCACCGGCAGCGCCTTAAATACCAGAGGACTTGCCAAAGATGGAACTGTTTTGTTAGGAGCTCGGGTTTCTCCCGCCGCGAGGCTGAGCCGGTGGCGCAGCTGCTCAGAGGTCACGCCCGAGACACGTCCGCACAAGCCCGGCCGGGGGCTGGGGACGCGGGGGAGGCCAGCTTCTCCGGGGACCTGCCGAGTCTCGGTTCCCATCTTCGTTTCACAGACACACAACCTGCCGAGGTGGCTTGCCTCTCCCGACGTAGATACTCTATTTGCAAAACAAAAAGGATGCAAAACAAAACAAAAAGACCCTAAAGGAAAAGAAATGGTTCTTTGAAAATGCCAATTGTGAGATTTTGTTGTTGTTGATAATTGGTTTGGAATTCAGTCTGTATGGGATCTGGAGCTCTTTTTCAAGAAATGGCTGAAAGACAGAAACCTAAATTTGCCACAGGAAACCTGAAGCCTTTAACCTTGAGAAGTTAGTCTTCATTTTCTGTTACTTAAAATATTTGCATTTGTATGCTTAGAGCCCTCTCTGCATATGATAAAAATAGAAGGCACTGAACAGTTAACCACCTGTGTTTTCCTTGGATGCCATATTTTCCACCGTAAACAAGAAAACACAGATTGGAAATCCATTCATTCCTTCCTAGGAAGTGCTTCAGTTGAGGTTTATTTGTGTTTTCAATCAATGGAAACCAAAAACAACCTTTGCAAGATTAAGATATTTCATGCAGAGAAACACCATGACATCTTTTTATCCCCTCTGCAGTTATTTCTACATAAATTCCAAGTTTTTTTTAATGCTCTTAATAATTATAATTACTATTTTTAAAAATTTTTTTAACATCTTTATTGGAGTATAACTGTTTTACAATAGTGTGTTAGTTTCTCCTTTACAACAAAGTGAATCAGTTATACGTATACATATGTTCCCATATCTCTTCCCTCTTGCATCTCCCTTCCTCCCACCCTCCCTAACACTAGTGATTTTTAAATTGAGTCACCTACCCTAATGATAATAGGGTCCAATGTCTACATTTGCTCCTGTGCAACTATGTTATAAAGTAATCAAGAGAAAAGAGAAAAACCTTTCTCTTGATTCCTTACTAAACTGTTTATTTTCTATTTAGGTCTTAGAGGAGAGCTTGGTTACTTTAAATAACAACTTAAACTGGGGTTGAGTAAGAGAAGTCCCATAATGCACCTAGATGTCTGCATTCCTTTAAATTCAACTTGATATTATACTCCTCCTCAGAAAACAAAAAAACCCTTTTAATAAATATCTATTTATTCATAATTTAAAAGTTATATGCCATTCATCTGTTGATGGACACTTAGGTTGCTTCCATGTCCTGGCTATCGTAAATAGAGCTGCAATAAACATTTTGGTACATGACTGTTTTTGAATTATGGGTTTCTCTGGGTATATGCCCAGTAGTGGGATTGCGGGGTCGTATGATAGTTCTATTTGTAGTTTTTTAAGGAACCTCCATACTGTTCTCCATAGTGGCTGTATCAATTTACATTCCCACCAGCAGTGCAAGAGGGTCCCCTTTTCTCCACACCCTCTCCAGCATTTATTATTTCTAGAGTTTTTG
The DNA here is from genome assembly GCF_002837175.3 of Physeter macrocephalus. Classification (NCBI taxonomy): domain Eukaryota; kingdom Metazoa; phylum Chordata; class Mammalia; order Artiodactyla; family Physeteridae; genus Physeter; species Physeter macrocephalus. The sequence continues at coordinate 15,150 of NW_021146337.1, forward strand.
ATGATGGCCAATCTGACCGGTGTGAGATGATATCTCATTGTCGTTTTGATTTGCATTTCTCTAATGATTAATGATGTTGAGCATTCTTTCATGTGTTTGTTGGCAATCTGTATATCTTCTCTGGAGAAATGTCTATTTAGTTCTTCTGCCCATTTTTGGATTGGGTTGTTTGTTTTTTTGTTATTGAGCTGCAAGAGTTGCTTATAAATTTTGGATATTAATCCTTTGTCAGTTGCTTCATTTGCAAATATTTTCTCCCATTCTGAGGGTTGTCTTTTGGTCTTGTTTATGGTATCCTTTGCTGTGCAAAAGCTTTTAAGTTTCATTAGGTCCCATTTGTTTATTTTTGTTTTTATTTCCATTTCTCTAGGAGATGGGTCAAAAAGGATCTTGCTGTGATTATAATTACTATTTAATTTACTGAGCGTATATTATGGCACATCCTACATGTTTGACTTATCTCATTTGTGTTATTCTTTTTTTTAAAAAAAAAAAAAAAGCTCTTCTTTTTAAAATATTTATCTTTTTTTATTTCATTGCACCGGGTCTTAGTTGCAGCTGGTGGGTTCCTTAGTTGTGGCCAGTGGGCTCCTTAGTTGTGGCATGCAAACTCTTAGTTGCAGCATGCATGTGGGATCTAGTTCTCTGACCAAGGATTGAACCGGGGCCCCTTGCAATGGGAGTGCAGAGTCTTAACCGTGGTGCCACCAGGGAATTCCCTCATTTGTCTTATTCTTAATGCCTATTTTACAGGTGAGAAAACAGCTTCAGAGAGGACAAGCAATAGCTAATAAATGATGTGGCCTCTACGTCCATGCCACTCAGAGGTCTGAGAGTGGCAAAGCTGTGCTCTTTTCACCACCATAAACCATTTCCGGTGTTTTAAGTATTTCGAAGTAAATGGATGGCTAGGAACAAAAAGTTGTATCTGATCTTTTAATTTCCAATATAACTTTTAGGGGCAGAAGTATTCAGTGAAAGGTACTGATTTCTAGAACGAGTGTTGCCTATGTTATCTTGCCATCCAACAAGCCTCCCTGCCTCAGTTCCTCCTCTCTACAATGAGACATTCTCTCTAAAGTCCTATCTAGCATCTGACACCTGAAGATTTATCCTAAATTAAAAGTTCGGTCTCTGTTATTGGACATGGCATAATATTAATCACTGCGTTCCTGATTCCCAGATTCCTTTTACCTGACTCTGTGGTTCTCAACACTAGCTGAACATTAGAATCTTCTGGAGGAGCTTTTAAAAATACAGATGCTCAGGCCACATCCCCCAGAGATTCTGATTTAATTGGTCGGACATGTGGACCTGGTATGGGTATGTTTCAAAAGCTTCCCAGGTGAATGTGTAGCCAGGATTGAATATTGATATAACCTAGTGAACTACTCCAATTTCACCCACCCCAGTTGTGCTTTTATAAATGTAGTTGCTGTAACTGGAATTCCTTTTTATAATATCCAATAACACGAGTGCTACCAGAGTCGATCTCAAAACAGATGTGAGCTTTTTTACTTTATTTGTGTAATTTGCTTAAATAAGTTAAGGCATCTCACCAAAGCTACAAAATGCTGTAAAAGTATCTGTGTGTGTGTGTGTGTGTGTGTGTGTGTGTGTGTACTGTTGAGATAATAGATGATTCTTTCTTCAGGGGTAGAGACAGAAGAGTGTTACAAGTGTGTGTGTGTGTGTGTGTGTGTGTGTGTGTACTGTTGAGATAATAGATGATTCTTTCTTCAGGGGTAGAGACAGAAGAGTGTTACAATAACCAGAAGGTTCTAGGTCAATCTGAGCCAATAATTGATTGGCCAGGTGAAAGAAATCACACAAAATATTTATTTAACCCAAGGGTAATACCTTTTGGTATTGGTAATACCATTCTTTGGAAGCAGCCTATTTGAGACCTGGTCTAAGAGATTGGGCTGAGCTGGAGGGGGTAGAAGTAATAGAAGTCTGTATAAGAGGTCAGCTTGGAGCCATTTTTATCCCAGAATGCCCCAGGCTATTTTATGTGCTATTAGTCTCTCAATTTGGTATCTGTTAGCGGGAGGCAAACTTTCCAAAGCTCTCCATATAAGAGTGACTCAGTGGCAAGTACCCAGGGAAAGTCCAAACATTCTTATAAGTCAAAAAAGATTTACTTTTGCTTTATGGAAGGATTTACTGATTTCTTGATATACAGAAGAAATCTAGAGAGTTTGTTTCATAAGAAAAGTCTGTTATAGTTTGACTGTTTATTAAGCTTAGGCTCTTCTCTTGTTATTCTGCATTAACCCAGCACTCCACCACCACATCACACACACAAATACACACACACACAAATAGAAACATAGTTTTTTCATTCAAGCTCTGGTGACATAGTTCAAGTGGATGAAATACTAGTAGGTCATACTAATTGATACTGTGGTCACAACAGTGATTTCTCGAAACATCTTTGTTGGGACTGACATTAAAACAGGAAGATTGGGTGGTTCTGTGGACCTCTGGCCTTTACCTGTTACTTGTAAATAATCTCAACCATACAAAAAGGACACAAGATTCTACTTAATGTAAAAATGCTTGAAATCGCCTTACATGTTAAAGTGCTGTGCTTCCCCTTTGCAAAAGAAAGATTAACATTTCTGTACAGGGAATGGTTTTGATCTTGCCTTCCAGCTCCAGTATTTACATCCCAGTAAAGTTCATCTGGATCAGTTAATCTTCACATGAATGAATATGCAGCCCAAGATCATGTTTTTAAATAAAGTTATAATCCAAAGAATGGACAGAGGTTGGGGGGGGGTGGGTCTTATCCTAATAATCTGAAGATGAAAAGCCCAGAAAGACTCAGAAGTAATCTCTAATGTGAATTACCGTGGTAAACTCTGGGTCCAAAAAAAAAAAAATTATTTCAGGACTAGAACAAGGAAGGAGCAAACTGATTAAAGCTTGCTTAAATGAGGAAACTGGGGAAAAACATCTTGTCAACACAGATACATTGTCCTCTATAGATCAAAGATGAGTCTGTGCTTTAAAAAATTAAAATTAAAGAAAAAATCAGCCTAGGTAAGAGAAAGGGACTTTGAAACAGGGAAGTTATCATTTCTTGTGTGAACTACAGGAATCAGATCAGAAATGCTGACCTTGAGAAAAGAAGCCAATAGTACAATTTCCAAAGCAGGAAATGATTTTTAAAATCTCTTTTACCTGCAATGATATATAGTCTGAGTTTGGGGACAGAAGTAGCCTAATAAAAGTGTGTTTTGTTTCTGTTTAAGCCAATAAACATTTATTGAGCACTTACTATGTATCAGGCACTGGGCTAAGCATAAAGATACCAAGATGACTAAGACACAGTCTTCTTCCTCAAGATGCCCGCCATCAGGTGACATTGCTTATGGTGGAAATTCACGTGAGGTATTAGGATAACCACAGTTTCACAGGTGATAACTCGAGTTGTGACCAACTCGAGGCTTGGGGTTCAAGAGGGTTGGGAGTAACTTGGACATGCCACCTATTTTGATCTTCAGGTCAATCCAACAAAAGTTCCCTTAGAGCCCACCCTGGGCAAGAATTCATGGGAGGTGCAATGGAGTGGGCAGAGATCACTATCTTCCAGAGGTTCCCAATGATGTTTCCAGATAAAAAAGAAAACAAGGTGAGTAACTTTAATGAGAACTTGTTGCACTGGCAAGTAAAGACTGCTTGCTAATTGGTTCTCCCCAAGAGGAGCTAGATAGACTTTTGAAATGCTTTGGAAGAATAATGCTTTTTAAAGCACAATAGGTTAAAACACCGGAATGACAAATTAGCTTTGCCAACCACTTAGTCAGTGGCCTTCCTTTAGACACTGGGCTGATTGCGAAGTAGATACTAACTGGTGAGCTTCTCTGTCTCTGTCACAGACATTTAACCCTTTGCAGAGAGGTTTTAGGAGCCATCAGTTTGTAAGTTAATGGGCTTTGCAGGGAAAGCGAAGTACAGGCACATGTGAATTCAAAATAGAGGTGCTGGTTAAAAGCCTAACTCGCCACCTCTAGACAAGAGTTGGAGCCCAAAGTATCACTGAAGGCAATGCTACATCATTCCAACTGTCCCCCAAGTCCTCCCTAACCATCTGGCCTAGATGGCTGTGACTGTATCTAAATTCTCATAGGCCCCTGGGCTGTATCCCTGGATCTCCCACCCTAGCCAGCACAGTTTGGAGCTGTTCTCTGCTTGGGGCATGGCCTTTCCAGTTAGTCTGTGAGGCCCGGACACTAGAGATCACATCTCCTCTCCTGTCCGCCTCCCCGTTCTCCAAAAGAGGGCCGTTTGCCTGATATGGCTGAACACGGCCTCACAGGGGAAGACTTATACTTGGACCGGGAGACCTGGATGATATCCACTGTGACCACTGACTAGCTATTGACCTTGGAAAATTAACTTTTTTGTCTGGACTGTAGTGTCCCCATGTATAAAGTGAAGAGGATAGGTTACATATTCTTTGAGGCCTGTCTCTAATACTCTATGATTATGTGATTTCTAGCGAATGCCAAATCTCTCTCTCTCTCTCTCTCCATACACACACACACACACACACACACACACACACACACACACACCCCTCCCACCTCACTTCTTCTTTCTTAATGAGTCAGACACACAACATCAAACACACGCCTCTCCAGATGAATGCTTCTAAGATTGCTATTTGATCCTAACAATATCAACATGACATTGACCCCAACACCCACAGAATACAAAACTGAGCACCACATGTGTCCAATTCTTTACAGTTTCCAGAACAGTTTCACATAGGACTCCACAGAATTCTACAGTAACCTGTGCCTTTGGGCCCATTTCACAGAAGAGGTTTTGATGCCATCACACCACTAGCTAGTAAGTCAGCTAGAAAGCCATCTCCCCTCCCCAGAAGCCGACGCCCCCTCCCAGAGGGGTGCCAGGCACAGCTGCACATCCTTCTCCCAGCGGAGTGGGAGGAAGGCAGGAAGGGAGCGGTTGACGTTCAAAAGGAGGTAAGAGCAAGTGGAAGAGATGGGAAAAGAGGAAGGGAGAGGAGAGGAGGGTAGCCACATTCCTGAGACAGGTGAAGAGCCCTCCAACCTCAGTCTGCCCTCCGCTCACAGAGCCTGGCACCTCCTAGGATCTGGAGGCTGTGGGTTATTCTTCTGACCCTCTGCCACCTCCCTGCCCTCCCCTGCTCTTCCCCCTTCTCAGGCTGCCCTAAAAAGAATGTCCACTGCAATCTCTCTCCAGCTGTTTGATCTTTTTAAAAGTCTCTCACTTGTCTGTGGCACATGCTCCAACTGAAAAATAGACCTTGGGCGTTCAGGATGGGGAAGAGTATTAAATGGCAACAGCCAGCCTCGTGCCAAGGGTGTGGGCAGCCCCTAGATATCTATGATGACCAGATGTCCTGGATTTGCCCGGATGGTCCTAATTTAAAACATTCTAGCCTCTTGTCCCCATAAGCGCCTTCGCACTTGTCTGACCATGTGTCCCTATTTGGGGTTTGGAAAATAAAGTTACCAGATGGATACCTGATATCCAAGTGTCAAACAGGCCCAGTGTCAGCATCATGGGGGTGGAAAGAGGACACACATTGAATCCAGATGGCTCTGGGGTCAACCAGCTCTGCCACTTACTATCTGTGTGGCTGTAGGCAGCTTTTATTCTTTCTGAGCCTCAGTTTCTTCATCTACAGAATGGTTAGTTTTCCTGTAAGTCAGCCCCATGGATTTCGACTTAGAAAAACCACTGCTCACAGGCACTTAATATCTCCCAGATGTTTCTGCCTTTCTGTCTGTACTGTCATATTGTTTGGATTTTGGTTAAATCTGGTGTGTTACTGTTTAAAGCATTAACTTAAATGTATGGTTCAGAGTACCATCTTAAATAGCAAGAATAATAGCAACCAACATATCCAACAGATATAAAATGCCCTCCTTTCCGCCTGCGCATCCATTCCAAATCCTCCTCAGTCCTCAGAACTCCATTCAAATCCATTCTCCACTGCTCCCTAACAGTTTCACGTAGGCTGATCTTGCCCCAGCCAGGTCGGGGGGATAGGAGGTGGAGGGAATCTCATCTAGATCATTGCTGGGGGTTCCAGCTGCTTTTGGCTCTCAACTCCCTCTAATCCACTTGTCACAAGCCCAGTAAGTGGACCTTCCTTTTTTTTTTTTTGGCCACGGGATCTTAGTTACCGACCAGGGATCAAACCCGGGCCCACAGCAGAGGAAGCTCGGAGTCCTAACCGCTGGACCGCCAGGGAATTCTCACATGGAACTTCCTTGAGTCCCTCTCCCCACCTGGTACCCAGGGGCCAAGGCACACAATGGAAGATGGGTCCACCGTGGAGCCAGCCAAGTGCCATAGCTGATCCTGGCGTCCCACTAACCCGCTGTTGGCCTTAATCTGGTCACTTGACCTTTCTTAGCCTCAGCGCACTCATCTGAAGACTAGGATTAGGTTTCCTAGATCTGGTGCCCATGAGAAGCATTTTCAAAGCCTTATTGTTGCCCTGTCATTTAACCAGCGTTTCTTCCTCCACTCCCAAACCTTCTTCAGCTCCTATTTCCAGACACAATAAGCACAAACTCAGCATTAAAAAACCCTCCAAACACCCAGCATTCAAAACCTTCTATAATCTGGCCATACCCCCAGTTTCTCAAACCTATTTCCCACCCAGCACACACTTTTGGTACCAGCCCTGCCAGGTTCCTCACGGCCTGCTCGCACCTGTCTCTGCACTTCTGCCCAAGCTGTTCCCTTCACCAGGCAGGCCCTCCACCCACCTAGCCAAGGAGGTTTCTTTCTAGACTGAGTCACACCCTTTCCCCACTGCTATGGACTGAATCGTGCCCCGCTACCAGATTCATATGTTGACACCCTAACTCCCCTCATGTGAACTGTATTTGGAGACACGGCCTTTAAGGAAGTAGTTAAGGTTAAATGCAGCCATAAAGGTAGGGCCCTAATCCAATAGCATAAGTGTCCTTATAAGACAAGACTCCCCACCACCGCCAGCCCTGCCCCACCCAGGCCATGTGAGGACATGTGAGAAGGTAGCCATATGTAAGCCAGGAAGAGAGCCTCACCAAAAACCAAATTGGCCAGCACCTTGATCTTGGACTTCCCAGCCTCCAGAACTGTGAGAAAATAAATGTTTCTTGTTTAAGCTCCCTAGTCTATGGTATTCTTTTACGGCAGCCCAAGTAGATGAATACACCCACCGTCATCACTGCTCTCTCCTTGCTTAGAAACCTGTGTCACTTGTCACCAGCCCCTCACATGATAGCACTAAATTAGTGACACTATTTTGCTGACTCAATAATTTCCCCCATGTGTGCCCCTTTTGCTCCTCCAATAAAGAGAGAATCTCTTTGCAGGTAGGAACATGAGGATCTGTATCATCCATAAGCCCAGCACAAAGCATTGCACACTGCAGCTGCTCCAGACATACTTAGCTGGTTAAAAGTCATGCCCTGATAGCAGAAGAAAAGTGGTCCTGAGAAGACAGGAGTCTGTCTGGTATGGCTGTGGGGCACCTTTCGAAGCACACACTTACCCACACCCAGACATCTCTGCTTCTCTATGTCCAGTCTTGGCTCTGTCACCACAGCCCCCAGAAGGACACTGGGAAGGGGAAAACACACAAAAGATGACCCACACTGATATAACAAGGAGCTTACCCAACCACCAGGCTAGCTAACAAAGAGATAGATGTGCCGTATTGAAACAGTTACTGAAAATACTTGTCACTTAGTATTTGCATATTCTATGCATACGCTGATAAGCATTCATGTACTGAATATTTTAGCAGTTTCATATATGTATGTATGTATATATATATATATATACACATATATATATATTTAATTGAGCACCTGCTGTGTGCCAGCCACTACACAAGTCACTTCAGACCCAAGACCAGTTGAACTTATCTCCATTTTACAGGTGAGAAAACTGAGACTTAAAGAGGTGAGTTAAGGGCTTCCCTGGTGGCGCAGTTGTTGAGAGTCCGCTTGCCGATGCAGGGGACACCGGTTCGTGCCCCGGTCTGGGAAGATCCCACATGCCACGGAGCGGCTGGGCCCGTGAGCCATGGCCGCTGAGCCTGCGCGTCCGGAGCCTGTGCTCCGCAACGGGAGAGGCCACAAACAGTGAGAGGCCCGCGTACTGCAAAAAAAAAAAAAACAACGAGGTGAGTTAAGTAACTCGCCCAGGTCACACATCTGGTAAGTGAAATGGTGAGCCAGTGATAGATTGCATTGGAAAAGCATTCATGCTCTAGTTCATCCAGCCAACAAACAGAGCAGATACCACTAAGCAGAACTTCCAAACTATTCCTTGTTGGGGATATAGAAAGGAAGGCAACATAGACCCTGTCCTTAAGAAATTGTGGAAGAAAAGAGAGGGCATGTAGATCATGAACTGTAGGTGGCCGTAAGAAGGGACAGGAGTCAAGTGTTTCAGGACTTCAGGGGAGGGACGAGCTGCACCCTGACCTCAGGCCCAGACATTGAAGGACAAGCAGGAGCCAGGTGCAAAAACGGAAAGATGCTGGTGGAACGCTGGGATGCAATGGAGGTTTCACTAACCAGGGCCCAAGGCTGTGGCTGGTACACCCCCAGGAAGACAGGGTGAAGTGACTGGAGTAGGACCTCTGGCAGCATAAGGCTGACTTTGGGCAAAGCTGCAAAGCCTCTGCACACATGGTTTACCCCCATCCCCTTATGCCCCACTCTCAACTTCTCTAATTAAGGCAGGGACTCAAATCAGGGCACTAAGTTGCTGAGAAGGGCATGATGCCCAGGAGGGGAGTGCTGGGGTTGTGGCAGAAGGGGCACTGGACTTGGATTCTAGAAGTGGTTCTGCTACCACTTGGATAGGGTGATCTTGGATAAGTCCCCCAGCACGGCTGCACTTAGAAGGCCTCGGCCTGGGGGATTTCTGAGCACCGCGTGGCTCCCACTCACACCAGGCACTGGGCTGTCATCGTGGTTGCACCGGAGACTAGGGGTGTGACCCTGCAGGGAGGTGAAGATCCCCTGCCTGGCCCTGGAGGAATCTGTTTCTGATTTGGGGGAAGCAAGTACAGCGGGGCCTCCTACTCGGAGCTGTGATCACTGAGCATGACCTCGGGGCCCCAAGCGGGGGACCAGGAAGGTGCTCAGGGGGACCAGTGGTATCTCAAACCATAGCCCTCCCGGCCCTCATTCCCAGGCCCTGCGCTTAGAAGGCTGCTGGGTCTAACAGGGCCAACCGAACTAAACGGAAAGCAGTTAGATCGTTCGGGATCCAAAGGGCAGGGAGAGGGCCCTGCCAGGCTGCCGCGGAGGCGGGTGGAGCGGTGGGTGCAGCAGGCGCTCTCGGAAGTGCCCGTGGGGCCTGCGCGGCAGGCGGTTCCCGTTTACCGGCTGGGCCGGCCGGCGGACGCGGGGCAGCTGCTGGGAGGTGAGCGGAGCAGCGTTTTCCCACAGTCTGGGACGGTGACACATGGCGCTCACACATTCCACAGCCGGCGGCTGCGCCAGGCCTGGCCGTGAGTCAAGGCAGCGCCGGAGCTGCAGCCGAACAGGTTCCGACTTTGGCAACGGCCGCGCGCCCTCCCGCCTCCAGAGCCGCCCGCTTAACCCTTGGATGGCTGGACACAACTGCAGAGGGCTTTGGTTTTGTTCGTTCTGTTTCTAATCCCAGTGCGTGGCTCACCTAGATGCTGAATAGATGTGGAATGAATACATGAATGAGTGAACGAAGGAACAAAAGAAAGGGAGCCACTCCTGGCAGGCACGCACCACCGTGCCTATGTAGTTATGAACCATTTGGAAAGGCCTGACCCCCCACTGTCTCCGTACATTCTT
>NW_021146338.1:0-25000 GCF_002837175.3 Physeter macrocephalus
AGGGAGCCATCAGGTTCCCGCAGACATTCCACCACGGTGGGCCGGTGCCGCTGCACAGCGCTGTGATCAGACTGCACCAGCCTCAGCAAGGACGTCAGGGCTACGTACCTGGCCAGAGCAGGAGAGGCCCTGTCATGCCATGGCCGTCAGCCCTCCCCCACCCCGTCCTGCCCTGGGTATAGGAATAAGAGACTGGTGAATCCGGAGACTCTGGAAGAAGGGCAGAGGACCCAGGGCTCAGTGACACAGCCCAGCCAGACACCTGGGCCTATTACCTAATGTTCCTGTCACTGTTGAGCAGGAAGCGGCCAAGAATGTTGACAGCTAGAACCTACGGAGGCAGAGGTTGGGGACAGTCAGGGAAGGAGCAACCTGCTCACTCAGGAGTGGGGACTGCGTGGCACAGGGTGACCAGGGTGGGGAGGAGAAACCAGTGAACAGGACCTTTCTGCCTGGCTGGGGCGGGTGGGAGGGGCCCCAGGGGGGAGGGGCATACGGGAGGGTACCCGCAGGCCCGCTGCAGAGCGGATGTCCATGATGGTGAGCACCGTCTCAAACAGGACCGCATTGCCCGCATTTCGGCTGGTGTCTGTGTTCGTGGCTACCTGCGTGGATGCGAGGGAAGATGCATCTCTAAGGGACTCCGTCCTCTCCTCAGGTCTCTGAAAGGTCTCCATCATATCATCCCTCAAACAGCTAACAAGGTTCCCTGAGCTCCCGCTATGTGCCAGGGGCTACTGCACTGAGACGGACTGTGTCCCTGTCCTCAGGGAGATCCCAGTCCAGAGGCAAATGGAGACGTTATCATATGGCCACCGCATGGTGAGTGGTCATGTGAGGGATGCGCAGGGCCAGTGGGATCACAGAGCAACACGCTTAACCAGCAACCCCACCCCCACCTGGGCCAGCAAGTCATTCATGGTCTCACTGCTCTCCTCGTGGTTCCGGCCCAGAATCCGAAGCAGACGAAGTATCTGGACCTGAAATTGGGTTAAAGGTTGGGGGGTGGTTCTTAGGGGAAGGAGTCGTGGGGCTGAGGAGAAAAGTCCAGCACTGAGGAGAGCGTTGTGAGGGCTCTGGCTGGTTCCCGAGAACCTCCCTGGCCCTCCCCCGACCTCCACCCGTCCCTTGGAGGGGTTCAGAGGTGTGTGAGGCCAGGGGATTTGAGGACAGGCTTTTTAAACATATTGTTACCAAACTGGATTTACTGGCCTTCAGGCATCCCCCTCCCCACACTGGTCCTGGGAGAACCTGGTGCCTGCCACCCTCCCGCCCAAGACACTGACTGAGCCCAAGTGTTCTCTGGGAAGTGACCACTGGCCATGGGCCTACTAAGCTTTTTGTTCTAGGGATATAGCAGGGAAGGGTCAGCCCACCTGCAGGAAGGGGTCGCTGACTCCAGATATGCTGTGTTCTGTGGAGTATCCCGTCGTCACCAGAGTCTGGAGGATGTGCACCAGCTGGGGCACCATCTGGAGGGAGGGCACGGCCTGGTCTGAGCATTCTTCCTAATCCTCTCAATCTTCAGCCCCATTCCAACCCTACTGCCCTTTTCTTCCTGGCCTGGGGCCCGCCCCTTCGCCGGCCCACCTTTCGAAAGTGCTTGAGGGCCGCAGGGCTTCGTTCGCAGAGTTCTGTGATCAGCGTGATGGTGCCCATCAGGATGCCTGGGTCAGGGTGGGGGAAGTGAGTGGTGGGCCGGGGCACAGGGGAGTCTACTGCGTGTGTGTGTTTGTGTGCACGTGCTAGCCTTCTCCTAGGAGCTGCTGTTCCCATCCCGCATCTCCCTTCTGTCCACAGCCAGAGCTGAGGCAGGGGACGAGGAGCCCCATGGCCTTACCGTGGTGGTGTTCGTGAAGCAGTTGGGCACAGGGTGGGAGGAAGATGTCGGAGAGCTCAGGGACCTTCCGGATCATGTGCACTGCAGTCAGAACAGCCTGCAGAGGTCACGGGTCTCAGAGGGGGCAGGGGTCTGCTGGGATGGACCGCCCCCCACACCTCTGCCACATGGCAGACAGAGGACAGTTTCTGGAGGCGCAAGTGCCTAGAACCTGCCATCTCACCTTCTTGCGCACATAGGCGCTAGGCTGCAGGAGCAGTTTCTCCACCTCTGTGGCCAAGTCCCGGCACATCTCAGCAGAGCCCGTGGCACTCAGAGTGCACAGGGCCAGGCCTTGTACAGCCTGAATCCCTTGGCTCAGGTCACTGCAGAGTTTTGGGAGGACGGTCAGTCAAGCCTCTGAAAAATCCAGCCCTTCCCAGTACCTACAGCAGGCAACGCCCTGGGATTTGCCAGTTCCCCACTCTCCCATCTCCCTGATTCCAAGCGCTTCCCAGAACTCTCTCACTTCTTGATGCTGTTGGTAATGAGCAGGTGGGCATCCTGCCTCTCATCCAGTAGAAGCATGGCCCCCAGGTAGCCCACCCTCTTGTCTGTGAACCTGGGGGAGGCGATCAGTTTCAGGCACTCCATCTACAGGGAAGGGGGCAGACCAGGAAGGGGCAGGGGTGAAACCAGAGACACTAACGTCCCTTTTCCATCTTCCTCCTTTACACCAGATTAACCTGTGAGGGCAGCATATCCCATGACCCTCCCGTCAACAAGAAGAGAGGTCTAGGAGATTCAGTTAGTGGGTAGTTTCAAGGAAACAGGAGAATGGGAAGAGAGGAGGAGGTGCCCTGAATGGCGCTGGCCAGAGAATGAAGGGTTCAGCCCAGCTGATGACCAGTTGGGGTTATACTGCGGAAGGAAGTGTGCGGTGCATGCTGTGAGGGCTCAGAAGCTTTGTAGAATAAAGAAATCGGGGCACAAATAGGTGAGGGGGTCCGAGACGGTGCTCCACTAGCTTCTCTCATCAAACTTAGAAGGGAGGCGTCCCTGCCCAGTACCTGTCCAAAGTGGGCGGGGTAGCCTAACAGGTGGACGTAGAGCAGTTTGGCCAGCTGGCGGTGCCTGTGCAGAGGGTCCCCATCGCGGAAGGAGGCCCGGATGTGGGCGCACTCCTTTTGGATCACCTCCCGCTCCTGGGCCTGGGTCTTGGCCTCACGAATCTCCTGGATAAGATCCTGAAGCTTCAGCGAGGACGAGGACGCCACCATCCTGGGGGGGCAAAGCCCGGGAGCGGAGAGGGCTTTAACCTTCTGGCTGGAAGCGTCTGGCCTTTCTACACAGGCTTGCCCTGTACCAAGTTCCTGAGGGTTTGGGTCCCACCGCTACCCTAAAACTGAGCCCTTTCCCCACGCGGGTCCCCAAATTCCGCCCCCTCCTCACCGCGGGAGGAGACTTCCACTACGCATGCGTCCCCGCCCCACTCCACGCCCGTTGCTACCGAGCATGCGCCGGAACCCCGCCTATTTCCCCCCCCCCGCCCCCCCCCCTTTTCCCTCAGTCTACACCTGGTTTCCCATCTCTAGGTCAGCCATTCCCTTCCTTCTAGAGCCCAGAGCTGTTTGTTCCTCGGGAACCGCCGTTCACTTCTTAGGCGGCCTCAGCTTCCCCACACCAGGACGCCAGCCCTAACGCTAGCCTCACCTGGCTTCAGTCTCAACTCCTCTCCTCTCCCCCCAGCACTTCCTGGTACTAGGCCCGGCGAGCGTTGGGACTTGGTCTGGACCGTCCCTCTCCCCGCCCCCATCACGGGACCCCGCCCCTCCTGGGCCGACCAGCAGAGCAGTCTTGAATCCTCTAGCTCAGGCCTTCCTGGTTTGGAGTTGAGGGGAAAGAACTTTTAACCATTTAGGGCCGGCGAGAGGGTAATAACAGGCCTGGGGGTCCCCAAGAGGGCTCCTTTACCCGGAGAGCCTCTGAGAGCTTGGTTTGAAGCCATCACACCCAAAGGAGAGGACAATTTCCCCCCCCTTTTTTTGAAATTTTTTATTAATATATTTTTTTTTTTGTTAAATTTCTTTGTATTTTTTTTTTTCCTGCAAGACTTGGTGTTGGTGGCACTATTGTAGTTTAACTTCAATCCCAAATTCCATGAAATACAAATTAGAAGTAAAGGTTGAGAGGGGAGGAAGAGGGAGGCAGGCCAAGGAGTAAACAGAGTTTGACTAGAAAAAAAGAAGAGTTTGTGTGTGGTGGGCATTCCCAGGCAAGGCCATTCCTTGAGGGAGGGGGTTGGCAGGCAGCTTGCCTCTGCCTCATGCAGGGGAGGGAGGAAAGATCCTCTGGGGACCCTACAGTACCCTCTTCCTAGGGCTTCCTGCCCCCAGGGGAAAAGCTAGTACCAGGGATCAGCCACAACCTCAAACAGGGCTCTCCACCCACCTCTCACCCGGGTTTGACTCTCACCTCTTCTGTGCCTGGAAAGTGTGTGAGAGACTGGTTTCCTTTGATCCCCTCCTTCTGTTGGTTTCCCATTTCACAAGATTCTGATATGATGGGGGAAGGGATATAACCCACTTAGGGACTACTAAACAGCTTCTGCTGCCCTGTGAGTTCTTATTAGCTTGTCTGGTTTGTTCTCCAGAAATGCCTTCCCAGCCACTACTGCCACAGTTGGGGAGTGGGGTCCTTGCTCAGGTGCCTCTAAGCCTCTGCAGTAGAAATGTCTCCTTCAGTTCCCTTAGAAATTTAATCAAAGGCCACACGTGAGTCCAGACCAACCAAACAAACTTTTAGGGGGAGAGAGAAAAGGTGGGAGAGGGTGGGCTTGGCCACATTGGACATTTTCTTTCCTTTACACATTGCTCTTGACATGGTATGCCACCCTAGGGGGTTGGATGAGGGGCTGGCTGTTGAGGAAAGAAAGAGGGAGAAGATGCTGGGGAGCCATTCTACTTTTCATTCCCCTCATCTCCTTCAGGGAAGGATGGAGCTCGGCAAGAACCTAGCTCAGTGTTTGGAGGTGACGTAGGATCCTCCAAGGTCAGAGATGGAGGCTGCACCCCCTCCAGCTTTATCACTAGGCCTCACAGGGACGCCAGGCCCCTTGGGTCAGGGAGTCACAGCAGCATGGCCAGTGACTCGCCCAGGATACAGTCTTCTCCCGTATAGAGTATACCCCTTTTCCATTTTCTCCTTCCTTTCTGCTCAGCTTCTGGGAGACTCCTCAGGACACCAAACCCCAACCCTCATCCAAGTTCAGGTCTAAAGAAAAGGCAGGGAGGGTGTGGGGCAATGGTCTGACTTAGAATTGTGTGTCTCAGAGAAGAGAGCGACTCTGAGCGAGAAAAGCCCTTCATATGTAAACAATCTAGAGAGAGAGAGAAGGGGTGGGTGGGGAAGGGAGTGAGGAAGACAGAGACGGAGCCAGAAGGAATGAGAGAATCTGAAAGGAGAGAGGGAAAGAAAAAACGAGAGAGAAAGCCAGAGGGGGACAGAGGGACAGAAAAGAAGGGGAAGGGAGAAGAGAAAGAAAGATAGGAGAAAAAACAACCAGGAGGAAGAAAAGAGAAAAAGTCAGGTCAGAGGAGTGAAGAGGCAGCAACCAAAGCCAGAACTAGGCCAGGCAGGAGCCTCAGGTGAGGAGCTGGGAGAACAGGAATGCCAGGCTGAGGTCCAGGAGGGCCACGGCTCCCACCACCAACGGGTTGGCAGCTCCCTAGAGAAATGGGGGAAAATGCAGTCTCAGTGCCTGAGGACCGGGTCCAGCGACGGGTCCCACCTTCCTGCCCTGGCTGAGGTGGCAAAGCAGAAGGGTCCCAGGCACCTCTCAGAGGCCAGAGCAGGGACTCTCCAACCTTTGCTTTGGATTGCAAAACACTCCTCTGCTCCCAGGCAGGGCCCCACCTTCCCTCTGGCTCCCTCAAGTCAGCCCATCCTCCCTTCTCCTTCCACTCCCCTCCCTGCAGCACGTGGCCCAGGCAGAAGGTGCCTGGCCTTAGTATCAGACGTTGGCAGCAGCAGCCTTTACTGCAGTGAAGCAGAGAGGGGATGAAGGGGTGAGGATGTGGTTGCTAGGAAACAGGAGAAGGTCTGGAGTCCAATCAGAGTGGAGGGTACTGGGGAAACTCCACCCCTCCCAGTTTTCTGCCTTCTTCCCTATTTCTCTTCTTCCCAGGAGAGGGAGGGAGAGTCAGGGTAGGGAGGGAACAAGCTTTTCCTTTTTTATTTCTGGGCACCAAAGAGAGAAAGTGTGGAGGTGGGGGTGGAGGTGGAGTAGGAAACCAGGAGCCGGAAATGATATGAAAGGAGAGCAGGCAAAGATGTTCTGGCTGTACTGTTAATTATTCGTAACCTTGGTGAGTTACTGTAAGTGCCTCAGTCCTCCCATGTGTCAAATGAGGGAGCTGGACGTGAAGGTCTCTAAGGTTCCTTCCAGCTTGCAAATTCTCTATTTTTTTGAGGTGGGATATAGTCCAAGACTGGGCAGGCAAAAAGGAAGCTAAGTGCAAATCAAAGCCCCTCAGGGGATCAGAGAGAGATCTGCAAAGGATGAGAGGCCAGCCTTTGCGGAGAAGAGGGACCAGGAAGGATGGGAGGAGACTCAGAGGGCACAGGGTGGAGTGGGGGAGGGGAGGGTCTCTCACCGGTTGGGCGGGCCTCTCGGACGCAGCAGCCTCCTCAGCCTCTTCCATCAGGCACCCGGCTTCAGGACCCCTCGAGGACAGGCCCCTCAGGACTGGCAAGGCTGTGGGCTCCGGCTCCAAGCGCCCTGGGGTCCTCATCTGGAGCAAGGGCTCTTCATCCTCCCCTTCCTCCTCTCGAAGACTTCCGGAACTGTCGCTGCAGCCTCCGAGGAGTGGGGAGCCATCTCTGGGCTCTGGCCCCTGCAGCCCAGCCTCATCCTCTGCCTCATAGCCAGCTAGTTCTTCTGCCTGCTCACCGGGGCCCCCCCACTCCTCAGGCCAAGCTTTGGGGCTGGAGAAGGGACCTCGGTCCCCTCCAGAAGGCAGTGGGCTCCGGCAAGCAGGGGGTCGCCAGGGTTGGCGGGAGGAGGCAGGGCTGCTGGGAAGTTCAGGGGAGCCCTCTGAGGGGGTCAGTCCATTCTCGTACACCCCAGGGCTGTCCTCATCCAAGGGCTCTGTGTCAGAACCTTCTGAGTCCTGCCTGGGTCTGCGGCCTGGGGCAGGGATAGCTAAGAATCAGAGGGGACGAACTGGCCTTGGGCTGCAGAAGCTACAGCTTTATCCCCCTGCCTGGGTGCCTCCCAGGACTCTGGTACCCCCAGGTTTACAGCCTCTCATTGCCAGACCCCAACCCCTTAGTCCTTATGACCCTATTTCATAAATTCCTACTTCGCTGCTCAAACAACCGGGCCTGGTCCCCACCCTCTGTCCCCTTAGATCCTCATACCCTGGCTTTTCCTGCCCCAGTCCCCTGCAGGGATTCCCTTCCCCTTTCTCCATGCCCAGGCCCCCCAGCTCCCCAGGAAGCCACCCCCTCCCCCGGCCCCGCCCCAGGCTGCCCACGCCTCACCTGGGGCCTCCAACATGGGCTGCAGGTCCTGGGCTATCAGTTTGGCCATTCGAGCTGCCTCCACAGCCTTCTCGGCGACACTGCTGGCTGCCACTGCCTTTAGAAGGGCGTCTGCTGCCCTGTCGGGTTCCAGGGACACTGTCTTAACAGACCTACTCCAGTCCCTTGGCCCAGGTCCCCACTGCATCACACCCCCCAGATCTGAGCTCACCTCTGGACTCCTCACCCTTGCTCACACTCTGCCAGCTGCTCCCCTTCCCCGGCCTGGCAGGGCAGCTGGCCTTTGGTTTCCTCCCCTAGATCTGGGCCGCGCTTGCTGTCATCACACCTTCCTGCTCCTCTCTCACTCCCTCCACCATTCCATCCAGTAGTAACACTTCCCTTCCTCCAGCTGCAGGGCCAGGCCCTTCCCACTGCCCTCAACTCTGTTATTCCATTCCTGTCCTGCTCCCTCCCAGTGACAAATGAGGCCTCACTCTCTTAGCACATCTCTCTGCAGCTGCACCTGCTTGGTGCTCACAAGCTATGCCTTTTTGCTGTGTTGCTACCTCTTGTTATGAGAATTTTACATCTTGTTTTCTTCAGCCACTTCTGTTATCACATCGTTTTCTCTGCCCCCATCACTGCCACTGCCCCCCGCCCCATTTCCTCATTTCTGAGCTCTGGAACTGGAGTAAGGGTGGGTCTCCCCTTTCTGCTACTATCTATTCCCTCTCCCTGCTAACATGCATGCTTTCTCACCATTGTGATTACTCCTTCTAAGAGGTGAGCTCTTAATCTCCCTTCCACAACACCCCTTCAACCCTGCTCTGCTCCTTAGTTACAGGTAACCTTGAAGCATTATCAATCCTTTCCCCTCTGTTTTTTCTCAGTTCTCCATCTGATGTCAGATGTTTCCTCCATTTTCCCTTCCCTTTTACCTTCTGCTGTTAATCATAGATGCCTTGTAATTATTAGTATTATTTAACATCTTTATTGGAGTATAATTGCTTTACAATGGTGTGTTAGTTTCTGCTGTATCACAAAGTGAATCAGCTATACGTATACTTATCCCCATATCCCCTCCCTCTTGTGTCTCCCTCCCACCCTCCCTATCCCAACCCGATGCCTTGTAATTATTAAATTAGTTCTGTAATCTTGACTGAAGGTGGGGCATAAAGGATCAGAGGTAGAGGTAATCAGATATACTTGCCAGGGGCTTGAATGCATCAAGACCCATGACTCCCTCTGGCCCTGGGCCTGTTTTATCTGGCCTAAGAAAGCAGTCTGGGTATGGGGGTAGGGAGAAGGGTCATGGTGTCCCCTGTCATCTTAGGTCTACTTTCTCTCTATATACCTTGGGAGATATGGTCAGCCTCCTCCCCTCAAACCTGGTGGGTCAAGACCTTTAGAACCTGCTTGGAGGGATCTCAGATAACCCTGCTCTTCTATCTTAGGGCTTTCAGGATCTATACGCCTAGCCCTGTCCTGAAACTGAGCTGATCTCAGAGTTTAAGGCAGGGAATGAGGATCACAGTTTTGGGTTGCATTGAGTTCTGTTGGCAGCCAAGAAACGGCAACATTGACAACGTCCTGTATTTTTGACTTTGGAGGGTATGGTTGATCAAATCCTAGCCAGTAGACCCAGTCAGTGCTCAGGCATCAGGCCAGGCTCAGGCTACCTGGCAGAGGCACCTGCTGCTGGGGCCCTGCTGCTTCCATGGCAACCAGCAGCCAATCAGGTTTGCCAGGCCTGTTGCTGGGGAGACCAACCATCCTCCTCCCACTGCCTGATCTTTCTGGCTACTGAGATCAGTTTTTCCTGCACATGCCCACTCCCCATCCAGCCTGAAGTGCTCCCTGGTGCTCTGCCCTCCCCCTTCCCTGGCTTAAGGCCCTGGACTCTAACCATCCAGACACTCGGATATATCTACAGATAGACATGCTCTGGTTCAGGCATCTACTCTGTTTTTTTTGTTTTGTTTTGTTTTGTTTTTTGTTTTTTGTGGTACACGGGCCTCTCACTGTTGTGGCCTCTCCCGTTGCGGAGCACAGGCTCCGGCCCCTGCATCGGCAGGCGGACTCTCAACCACTGCGCCACCAGGGAAGCCCCAGGCATCTACTCTGGATATGACCTGTTCACTCACATACACACACACACACACACACACACACACACACACACACACACACACCCTTGTCACCCATTTTACAAACTCACTGAAGCATATTTGGACATATCTTGACTTTTCATCCTCTGAAACACTCTCAAATTCAAACAAGATCCTTCAACTTTGCCTTCCCCTTTAAAGAAAAACCAATATCTAAAAATTCCTATGTGTAAATTGTATAAATCAGGGGCTTATGAACTCCTTACAAATAGATTTTTGGCTTTCTTTAGTCACAAGCCATATGCAGCTATTAAGCACTTAAAATGTGGCTAGTCCAAATTAAATGATGTACTCTAAGTGCAAAATACATATTAGATTTCAAAGACTTAAGAAAAATGGGGGGGGGGATGTAAAATCTCTCCTTAATTATTTCATATTGATTTTAGGTTGAAATGATAATATTTTGGATATATTGGTTTAAATAAAAATATATTATTTAAATTCATTTCATGTGTTTCTTCGTATTTTTTTCATACAGCTACCAGAAGATTCAAAATTATGTACTAGGCTTACATTATATTCCTACTGGACTGCACTGCTTTAGATAATGAGGTTCCTGATGCATGAAACGTAATCTGATTTGCAGAAAGAAAATTTCATTTATAGGCATGTCTCCTCCCCTTCAACCTTTATCCGTTGGGTTAAGGGAGGCAGAGGAGACAAAGCTGAGAGGGACTCTCTTTTCAGGTGGATAGATCAGCTGTACAAACTAGACCTTCCCAAGGCCTAAGGCTGAAATGATAGCAGACTGTGGGCTGGCTTGGATGTGGTTACGAAGGTATGCTCCCTGTCTCTCTGCCGGGGGCTGCTGCTCCCAGCAGCAGAGTCCTGGAGGCCGGATCAGCTACAAGAAGAGGAAGACTAGGGACATGTCTGAGTTCCAAGAGGTTTCCTGGGCCGGCACAAGGCAGCACTCATTGCTACTCCCACACGCAACGACACACATCCCCACAAAAGACACTGAGACACGCTTACAGTCTAACAGGGCTTTCCTCAAATACCCAGCCACCCACAGTTACACCCACGTCCACCTGTAGTCTCAGATATAAACACCTCAAATACCCAGGGCTACAAATGCCTGGCCCTAGGCCTGCTCTTCCCCACCGGGCCCTAGGCCTTGCGTCTTGGTCCTCCTTTAGGCAACGCCCCCTTCCTTATCCCCAGGGTACCTTCTCCTCTTAACCCCGCTACGGCCTCTGCACCGGGTGCCCACCTGGCAGCGGCGATCTCCTGGCGCTGGCGGGCAGCGCTCACGGCTCGACGGGCGCCCTCGACGGCCCTGTCCACCTTCTCCTTGACTTTGCCCCGCCGAAGGGCCAGAGGAAGAAGGCTGCGCACGCGCCCCCCGTGCACCAGCCGGTTGCGCTTGTACTTGCCCTCCTCGCGGGAGCCGTCGGGGCGGGTGGTGCGCCCGTAGCCGTGCCGCCGGTTGCCTAGCCACTCGCCCTCGTAGCGCAGCCCGTTGGAGCGCTGGCTCACGCCGTAGCCGCTGCGCCGGTCGGCGCGCCATTCGCCCGCATACACCTCAGTGGCCGAGCCCTCGATGAGGGCGGGCGGCGCCGGGGCCGGGGGCCCGCTGGCCTCGGAGCCCGGGGGTCCCGTGCTGCCCACCTCGCTGCTCACCTCGCTGCGCAGGGAGCCCCTCTTGCTGCCCAAGGAGCTTCGGCGCCCGCCCGCCCGGAGCCCGCTGAGCAGCAGCGAGCGGCGGAAGAACCCGCCGGCCGCGGGGGTGCGCTTTCGGCAGGCCGCGCCGTCAGCATCCCCAGGCCCGGCCAGCACGAAGCCTCCGCGGGAGCCGGAGGCCGGGCTGCCTCCTTCGTCGCCGGTCAGGGGCAGGGGCGGGGGCGGCGTCGGGGGGTCGCTGTGGCCCGAGTCCAGGGAGGTGCGGCGGGGCGAGCGCAGCAGCGCCGCCTGATGGTAGGGCACACTCTGGCGCACCCCGTAGCCGTGGCGCTTCCCAGACTGCCACTGGCCCTGGTAGGTGCCTGCGCGGGGCGGGGTAGGAGGGGGAGAAAGAGTCAGGACCCGCCGCTCCTTGCCACCCCCAGCCCCATGCGCCCCTGGAAGCCTAAGAGTCGGGTGGGAGAGGTGCGGGCAACTGGCGTGGAGGTCGGGGAAAGGCACTAGGAACCAGGGACAGGCCAGGTGGGGTCGGAAGGTGTGGAAGAGCAGAGGGAAGACAGGCAGGTAGTGGGAGATCCGTGGATTAGGGCCGGTCGTGCAGGTAAACAGGGGAAAGGGGGAGGGACAGCCAGGCTGGGGTGTGTGAAGGACAGACAGTCCAGAGGGTGTGAGGGACAGGTTGACGGGGGTGTATAGATGGCATATGACAAGCAAAGAGAACTGTCAGGGGCTGACTGAGGAAATGCGAGGGGACAGGCAGCGCAGAGGTGTTAGGGACAGGCAGGTGGAGAGGGGAGGTGTGTGGGACAGGCAGACAGGGGGTGTGTGAGGGTTAGGGAGATGCGGGCTGTGAGGCTCAGGCAGACAGGGAAGGGGTGAGGGCAGGCAGATCGGGGAGAGGGAAAATCAGGCAGGGGACAGACAAATAAGGAAGGCGTGTGTGATGCTGGGAGGAGAGGGCAGAAAGATGGGCGCAGGGGCGCATATTGATAGGGAAGGCGTGTAGGATAACAGCGGGGCACCGGGGGTTGTATGGCTGGGGAAGGCATACGCGGGGCAGGCCAGCGGGGAGGCGCACGCGGACGAGCAGACAGACAGTAGTGGGCAGGGCCCCGCACCTCCGTCGGAGTAGGTCTCGGTGCCGTAGCCGTCCTGGAAGCCGTCCTTCCAGAGCCCGGCGTAGCGCAGGCCGGACACGCTCTCCCACACACCGCTGCGCCCCTTCAGCCCGCCCAGCCACTCGCCGCGGTACGTCCAGCGGCTCTTGCGCTCCACGCCCAGACCTTCGCGCTTGCCCTGCTGCCAGTGGCCCTGGTAGCTGTGTCCGCCGGGCCCCGTGAAGACGCCCAGTGACTCGAAGCCCTGCGCCCAGCAGCCGCTGTACTCGCCCTGGGCGCCGGGCCCCGTGCACACGCCGTAGCCATGTGCCCGCCCCGCCTCCCAGCCCCCCACGTAGCAGCCCCCGTCGTCAAAGTCGAACTTGCCCCCGGGGGACATGCATGTAGTTGGCGCGGCCTCAGCCCCCCGGTGGCTCAGCGCATCCTGGGGCTGGAGAAGCCGGCTGGGGGCCTGGGAGCCGGGCGAGGCCTGGGGGCGGGGGCAGTTAGACCGGGGCCAGGTGGGGGGCGCCCAGCGCGGGCAGGCAGGGCCGGACCCTCATCCTGAGTGGCTGCGGAGAAAGAGGGGGGAAGTGGCGAGCGAGGCCCCTCCTCTTTGCCCGTCGCTCCCTGGCCCAGTGGCTCCGGAGCCTCAGCACCGCCCCCCAACCCCCCACCCTTCAGCAGCATCTTCCAGCAGCTCCTAAGCTTTGGAGGCACGGGGCTCCCCCATCCCTCCGTTCTTGTACAGGGCCCCTCCCAGGGCTTGGGGTCCTAACCCCAAGCAGGAGTGCCACTTCTGCAACCTGGAACCCCCAAGTATCGAGTGAGGATGGCAGTTGGGGGGGGGGGTCCTGAGAGGGGGCTGGGCAGAATCGTAAGCCACCCGCTTCCCTGGCTGCTGTCAGGACCCCTCTGCCCCGGTTCTTTGGCTTCCCTGGCAAAGGTCGGGGTGGGTGGGTGGGTGGGTTGAAAACGTAGGGGGGAGACCGGAGCAAGGTGGGCAGAGGGTTTGGTAGGGGAAAGGATGGGGATGGGGGAGGGCCTGCAGGGGAAAGGCGAGGGTGCGGATGGGCAGACGGGCAGAAGGGAGGGGGCAGGTTACTCACCATGTGGACTGGTGCTCAGGCTGCCTCCGAGGCACAGCATCCATGGCAGGATACCTCCACTCCCACCTCGCCCAGACAAGACAAGCCCCCTCCCCTTCCGGAGAGACTGCTCCAACCCGGAGAGCCCAGGTGGGGGAGCCGCAGAAGAGAGTCCCCTCTCTCCCCAGCCGGAGGAGCAGGCAGTGGGGGGCGCGCGAGGTAGTGGCAGGGGTAGGGGGAGATGAGAACAGTGTAGGGAAAAAAAATCTGCCTTGGATGGAGGTCAGGAGGATGGGGATGGGGGAGGCTCTGCAGGGGAAAGGCGAGGGTGCGGATGGGCAGACGGGCAGAAGGGAGGGGGCAGGTTACTCACCATGTGGACTGGTGCTCAGGCTGCCTCCGAGGCACAGCATCCATGGCAGGATACCTCCACTCCCACCTCGCCCAGACAAGACAAGCCCCCTCCCCTTCCGGAGAGACTGCTCCAACCCGGAGAGCCCAGGTGGGGGAGCCGCAGAAGAGAGTCCCCTCTCTCCCCAGCCGGAGGAGCAGGCAGTGGGGGGCGCGCGAGGTAGTGGCAGGGGTAGGGGGAGATGAGAACAGTGTAGGGAAAAAAAATCTGCCTTGGATGGAGGTCAGGAAGAGGAGCTGGGAGCTGGATGGGAAAAGAGAGGGGGCTCTCAAGAGGGGGTGTTTTTATTATTTTCTTCTTCTTATGGTTGGGAGAGGAAAAAAAAAATCAAAATTCTGATTCCATCCCAGCGCAAATCAATGTTTGCTCCATCCCAGCATCACGGGGGAGGCTGAGCCAGGCAGATTTAAAGGGGCAGGGAGAAGAGAGGAGAGGAGAGGGTGGGGAGAGGAGAAGACGAGGAAGAAGAGACAGTGGCGGTGATAGCGTTGGGGGGCGGGGATGCCTGGGCAGAAAAGGATGGGTGCCTGCTCAACCTGCGATGAGGGAGGAGGCAAGTAGAGAGGAGGATGAGAGGCACAGAGACCCCCAGGGTGGAAAGAAACCCTGGGATGCTGGCAGGGAGTGGGGTGAGGCTGAGGGGAGGGGAGAGGAGCCAGGGGGAGGAGACTGAGCTGAAGATGGGGAGGCTGGGGGAGGTCGAAGCCAGCGCGGGGAGGAGAGATGCTGGCGAGGCCGAGAGAGGGCGAGAGGAATACAAAGAAAGAGGTGCAGGGGTGAGAGCTAAGGCAGGGGGAGATACTGTCGGAGAGGGAGAAAGGGAGGGAGACCCATTCTGGGGCTGGTGAGGGATGGCAAGGAGAAGAGAGGCAGGGGAGGAAGAGAAGGAGGGAGAAGAAATAGATATGGAGACTGAGAGAGTGAAATAAGGGTTGTGAGGGAGGGAGAAAGCTCTGCACAGGGAGGGCGGGCTTGGGCAGAGACATCTAGCCAGGAAGAGCCCAAGCAGGGGCTGGAGGGCCGGAAGTGGTGTTTCTGGGGCCCTGGGGAGAAGGATGAACCTGCCAGCTGCTTGGACTGAAGCCAGGAAGCCTTTGGGCCTGGATGCCTGTGTCCACCAAGTCCACTGTCCTCCCTAAGAAACTGCTGCAGGGGACCAGGAGGCTCCCCACTTGTGCTTTCTGAGCAAGCTTGAAATGGGGCCCTGCCAGGAAGCCCGGACCCACAGTGCTTTTCCAGGCTGCACCATCTTCCGCCCCTCACCAGCTATTTCTCCCTGGGTTGTCCCTCTGAAGGAGGAGGGCAGACATGAGGGGGTGTATTGGTTTTGAATGGGGAACAGGGGGTCATGTTTGGCAGTGCCATGAAGATGCTGGGGCTTTGGAGTCGTCTCTTTTGCAAACCTAGAGGCAAAGACACATTTGGAGAGGGCCTTATCGTGGCAAGGCCCTCTTCAGCCTTCCACCGCTCCCTGACCATTCACCCGAGGGGCAGAACATCCTGGGCCTTCCTGTTTACAGACAGAAGTAGGCACATACTGTCTTCCCTCCCCTCAGCTTACTTAGATGCTGCATCTACCCTGCCCCTAAGCATTTAGGAAGGAGGACACCATCCAGTTACAACAGGGTAGACAGTCAAATGCACTCAAGTCCTTTTCTTTCTTCCTTCCTTCCTTTCTTCCTTCCTTCCTTTCCTTCTTTCCTTCTCTCCTTCATTCTCTCCTTCTTTCTTTCTTTCTTTCTTTCTTTCTTTCTTTCTTTCTTTCTTTCTTTCTTTCTTTCTTTCTTTTCTTTCTTTCTTTTCTTTCTTTCTCTCTCTCCCTCTCCATTTCTTTGTTTCTTTTTCTTTGTTTCTCTCTCTCTCTCTCTTTCTTTCTCTCTATTTCTTTCTTTTTTGGCCGCTTGCAGGATCTCAGTTCCCAGACCAGGGGTTGAACCCAGGGCCCCAGCAGTGAGAGTGCTGAGTCCTAACCACTGGACTGCCAAGGAATTCTCTAAAGTGTGTTTATTTTCATACAAGGTCTGGTCCACCCCATCATTTTACTGGAAGAGAACTGAGGCCCAGGAGGGGAGATCACTCACCCGAGGTCACATAGTAGAGGTGGCAGAGCTAGGATTAGAACAGACTTCAGACCTTTTGAACCCTGTAATTCCTCCCAGGAGTCCTTGTACTTGGGAACCTCCCTTAAACTCAGGAGATCCATTTTTGATTATGGTAGTAAGATAAAGAGCATGAGGTTTGGAATAAACAGGAATTTCCCTTGCACTTTGTTTTTCTAAAGGTGGATATGAGGTTGGAGAAACATGTAAATTTTAAGCCTTTAGGGCTGGGACTGCATCTTCTAAGGATGTGGTCCCAGCACATGGAGCATGTCCTAGCTTGGAACAGGGCAACTATGGGTCTACTTGGGACAAGGGTGGTGGTGGAGAGGTCCTTCCTTCCTCCCTCCCTCCCTTCCTTCCTTTCCCCATTCATCAGACATTTATATAGTTTACTGTGTACCAGGCACATTGCCCTGGGCTACAGATCCAGTGGTGAACACTGAAGTGCCTGCTCTCGTGGAGCTCACTATCTAGTAGAGAAGACAACTAACAAGCAACTCTAGAGTAGACAGGGGTAGAAACAGAGAATAGGGATGGAACCTAACTTCGGCTGGCTCCCTAGGGAAAGAGGCATTGAAGAGGAATCCAGAAGGAGTTCTGGGGCAGGCCCAGCTGCATCGCATCACTCACCCCTAGATATTCAGGCCTTTCTTCACACAGTGCCTTGTACTATTCAGACCCTAAGATTCCCCTTTTCTCCAAAAAGACAAAGTGCAGGGCGGGGAGGGTGGGCTGTGAGGAAACGAGAAAAGAAAAACAAAGCTATGGACCTGAGGAGATGTGTGCCCTGTTCTTTAGGGAAGAAGGATGGCAGGGTAAGTGGAAGTGGGGAGTGATGCTTGTTGGTAGGGTGAGTGGGTACTGAATTCTAAGCTGCAAATCAAGGTATAGGTCTGATGACTCCCTGAAGAAGTCACTGGCAAAACTACCCTGGCACTTGTGGGGCTCACAAGTCTTAGCCCCCCCATACTGCCCTGAGAGAGGCAGTTTTCCAGCCTCTCTCTGGTCTGTCCCTACAGGTCCTATAATCCCTTCTTTTAGGGTAAAGATGCTTTTTTTTTTTCCTTTCAGAGGATGCACTGGTTTGTTCTGCCACAATTTACTAATGCCTGGGGGTCATAGAAAAGGAAAGCAACATGAAGTGAAGCAGCTCTGGGCTTGGAGCTGCACTGTGGGTGGTCCCCCACCTGCATTACTTCATTCAGTCCTCACAACGAGACCTAGCTGTGAGCAGCCCAGGCTGGAGGCCAAGAGCTGGGCTTGCAAAGATGGACAGACCTCAGTCTGAATCCTGACTCTACTGCCTGCTAGCTGGGTAAACCTGAGCACATTCCTTACCTTTTCTGAGCTGCAGTTTGTGTATCTCTAAAATGGGAACACCCTAACCTATCCCCCAGCTTATGGTGAGGATTGAAATGATCACGTATGAATAGCACGTGTGATTATGTATAGAGGGAAAACCACCTGGTCTAGTGCCTTGTACATAGTAAATGCCCAGTAAATGGGGCTTGAAAAATAGGTGGCATTATGCCAGTCTTATAGGTGAGGAATCTGGGACCCAGAGGTTAATTTGCTCAATGTTGCACAGCTAATATATGGCAGAGTTTGGAGTTGAATATCTAAGAGACTCCCAAGTGAGTATTATTTTAACAAATGCAATTTGGGGGCCTATTTCTAAAAGTAAAGCATGCTGATTGTAGAAATAGGAAAATAAAGCACAATATCAAGAGTAAAAATCACCCGTAGTCTCACTGCATGACAAACACTTGAGCGTATTTTCATATCGTCTTCTCTCCTACGCATTTTTTATTTAACATAATCAGCTAAATGATGCATAGACAATTTTGTATCCTACTTATTTGCTTTGCATTACACTGTAAGCATTTTTTCATGTCATTGAAACA
This sequence comes from Physeter macrocephalus, assembly GCF_002837175.3. Lineage (NCBI taxonomy): Eukaryota > Metazoa > Chordata > Mammalia > Artiodactyla > Physeteridae > Physeter > Physeter macrocephalus. The sequence continues at coordinate 17,740 of NW_021146338.1, forward strand.
TCCTTGAATTTTTAATGGCCGCATAATATTCCACTGTTTGGATGCAGCATAATTTGTTTAACCATTCTAGCATAGCACTTTTATGCCATTTGCACAGTTTTTGCTATTAAAAATTCACATCTTTGTTTTTTGGCTGCGCAGCAGGGCTTGCGGGATCCTAAACAGGGATTGAACCCCTGCCCTCGGCAGTGGAAGTGCAGGTTCCGAACCACTGGACTGCCAGGAAATTCCCAAAACATTTTTAAAAGAAACATCGGAGATACAAAGATCTGTATAAAAGATGTTAATTTCTGACAGTTCCCTGGGGGTCCAGTGGTTAAGACTTGGCACTTTCACTGTGGTGGCCCAAGTTCAATCCCTGGTGGGGGAACTAAGATCCCACAAGCTGTGCGGCCCAGCCAAAAAAAAAAAAAAAAGTAAAAATGCTTTATCATGGAAAATTTCAAAGATATACCAAGATAGACAAAAGTAGAATAAAAACTCCCATGTGCCCATCCTTCAACTTCAGCAACTATCACTTCTGGCTAATCTTATTTTCTCTTCTGCCATTTATTTCAAAACTTAGGTATCATATTATTTCAGTCTATGGTTTCTTGCAGTTGGATTCTTAACAGTATTAACAGACCCAGAATTGCTGGGTGAGAGGATAGAAACACTTTGTAAGATTTTGGATTTATTTTGCTAGAATCACTTCCAGAAATGTTGTACAAATTTGTACTCTCCCCAGTGAGAGTGCTGGTACTATTGCACCCTCACCTGTATTTCACACACACACACACACACACACACACACACACACACACACACACACACACACACACCCCTTCTGCCAACTTGACAGGTGAAAAGTGCTTTTTTTCATGCACATTTGTTTGATTGCCAGGCTTAGACTGAGAAGGCACTGCAGTGGAGTGAACCCCCTGAAGGACCCTTAAAAACATGCTGATACCTCCTGGGGACCCCAGCCAGGGCCTGTAGGCTTGGGGGTTCATCTTCCAAATTGAGCTTCCCCCTCTCCCCCCAGGGCCGGGAGGAGCTTGGGAAGCTCTCCCACCTCATCCCACCGGCAGCCACCAGGGGTCAGGATGGGGCCAGAGATCCCCATGGTGGGAGAGAGGGTAAGGATGGCCTGCGTGGCCAGACGCTACATTTCCTCTATTTGGCCACTGCTGGCAGGACACACAGCTCCCCTCTGCCTATCAGATCGTGATTCCAGAATGTTCTTTCCTGCGTGACCACCCCTGCCTCTCACTGCTCCCGGTTTTGGCTTGCTGAGAAGGGAAATGGTGTTTGAGAACTCGTTTCTGCTTCTTTCTCCACACTCTCTGTGGGACTGGGTTCTCTACAGAGCAGGGGTTTTTAACCCAAGGTCTATGAACTGAGGGACCCAAGGATGGGCCTTAGGGACTGTGAACCCTCTGAAAATGGGCAAATGGAGCATGGATATCCATTTTTTCCCCTCTGGGGAGAGGACAATAGCTTTCATGAGATTCTGAAAGGGGCATCCATGCCCAGCAAAGTCCAGCATCTTCTGGTACCCCCCTCATCCGTCCTAAGCCCATTTGTTTCCTATGGTGGTTGTGAAGGGAGCAGCTTGGTATTGGAAAGAGAAGTAGTCCTGGGGGTTATGCTACGGGGTTGGGCCTTCTACATCATCCAATGGAGCTGAGAGAAAGAGTCTGAATTTTCCCTGGGGTGGGATGGGGAGGAGAAAGGGATACGGGCAGTCATTGGGACTGAATTAGATTTGGGTGCACATTAAGGTACCATGCCTCACACTGAGGGGCACATGTTTGTATGCTTTAAATGATCAGTGCGTGGAGCAAAGGATCAGGGGAAGGAAGGCCTGGGGTCACCCAGGCCATTGGTCTTGGAGGCTGTACCTCTGAACCATGGGTGGTGGCAGGGGTAAGATGCCCAAGAGGTAGAGAAACCAGCCAGGTTACATTCCACCAGGGCACTGCTCTGTGTCTTATTTCATCACAACTTGCTCGAAGTCCTAGCCCCTGTACATGTGTGGATGGGAGGTGGGGTTAGGACCCCCAAGATCCCCAGAGCAGTGCAGGCTGGCTCTACCACAGAGAGAGGAGCTGTGGGCTTGGAGAGGCTGAGAGTCAAGGCTAGAGTCATCCAGCACATCAGATATGAAGAAAAACCTGAGCATTCCTAAACCCCACACTAATACCCTGGTTTATCTCATAATAATGGTTTATATTTGTACACAAAGGTAACCTGAGGATACAGCAAATCATGATCATTACCCACATCCCTTTCTGGCAGCAGAGGAGGAGGCAACCAGTAGAGACCTCGTGGTTAAACCACAATTATCATACGGGTGTGAATACACAGCCTTCTGCTTCAGGCTCCTCAGTTTCTGATGTTCACTCTGCACTCAGTTGCTCCCTCATCTTATGCTCCAGGGCGGAATTTCACCTCTTGCAACTGCAACTGCTATTTCCCACAGAATTTCCTTATTAAATGGGAAATTAGCATGTGTGAAAGACAGATTAACATCTAGTTGACTCTTTCTCTCTGATGAAAATAGAAAAATTGAAAAAAAAATATATTTTTATAATCAATTAGGCAGGACAGGCAGGAATGTTGTTTTGTTTTTAAGAAGTTGTTGGGGGTAGGAGTTTATTAATTTATTTTATTTATTTTTTGCTGTGTTGGGTCTTCGTTTCTGTGCTTGGGCTTTCTCTAGTTGTGGCAAGCGCGGGCCACTCTTCATCGCGGTGCGCGGGCCTCTCACGATCGCGGCCTCTCTTGTTGCGGAGCACAGGCTCCAGACACCCACCCTCAGTAGTTGTGGCTCACGGGCCCAGCTGCTCCGCGGCATGTGGGATCCTCCCAGACCCGTGTCCCCTGCATTGGCAGGCAGACTCTCAACCACTGCGCCACCAGGGAAGCCCTGAAAATATATTTTAAAAGTAACATCTTCGAAATAAAATAGGAACGACAATTCAAAACACCGTGTGCCAGGAATAAATGCAGGGAGATATCCCTCTCTGTGAAATTCATTTTCAGGTAAAGAGGTTTCTCCTTCTGCCCCTTGGAGCTGGCAGAAAGGTACCCCACCCTTTCCTCCCTTGCTCTTGTGCGATGCCTCCTTCCAGATGTGACAACCACAGGCTCAGTTCCTGCTGTTTGCGCTCTGGTCCTCCTGGACCAGGCTGCTCTTGGTAACCATAGAGAGCAGAATGTGCCCTTGTACTAGCCTTAGGTGGGAGAGCAAGGGCATTCACACCATTAGTTTAGCCTCCCCCCCTCCGCTTTGCCTACCAGTGTCTCTGCACAAGCACCTTTACCTATTCAATCTGTAATTTGAGTCATGGCTTTCCAGCAACTCCGGAAGAGGTGGTGGTGCAGGCTGATCATGATGTGAGACACGGAGAAGTTGAGGTCGATTTCACCCTTCAGTGAAGGGTGACTGAGCAGTCAGCGTGTCCCTGGTTCCGTGGTGTGGGCGGTACAAAGGGAAGCTTCACACCTGACAGCTTCACACAGCTGGTAGCTCTCAAGCTGGGGCCTGAACCAGGGCACCTCCCAGCCCCTCCCACTCCCCTGATACATGGTGAACACACCTCTGAGAGAGAGGTGCATTAGGTATATCTTCCTGTTAGCACTGGCTGCTTGAAAGTGACACTGACTAGGTGACCCAGGAAGAGGGCAATATTAGGACCCGGAATTTTTTTGTTTTGCAGACTAGGTGGGAGATGATAGTACTAATAAGTGACATTCAATGAAGGCTTACCAAGTTGTGTGCTAAGTTCTGTGTTTGCAGTATCTTCTTTAAACCTCACAATAGCCCTATGAGGTAGGCACTATTATCTCCACTTTACCGACGAGAGCGCTGTACATTATACAGATTGGTAGCTCTGTCCTAGGTTAGCGGTTCTCAAACTCTGGCACGCAGCAGAATTAGCCAGAGTGCTTGATCAAACATAGTGTGTGGGACCTCATCTGCGGAGTGTGATCCAGAAGGCTGGGGTGGGACCCAAGAATTTGCATTTCTCCTGAGTTCCCCGGTGAGGCTAATGCTACTGGACCAAGGAGCACACTTTGAGAACCACTGCCCTAGGCCTTACAGCTACCGAGTGTAGAGTCATGGCTTTAGAGCAGTTTCTTTGGTTTCTAAAGACTGTGGGGTTTTTCTGTTTGTTTTTTGTTTACGTCACACTGCACAGCTTGCAGGATCCTAGTTTCCCGACCAGGGATCGAATCCGGACCCCAGCAGTGAAAGCACCAAGTCCTAATCACTGGACCACCAGGCAATTCCCTAAAGCCTGTGTTTTTTAGCCATTGCACACACTGCCTCATTGCAGACTTTTCCATGAAGATTCCCCCGAAACCCTGCCCTTGGTGGGGCATGGACTGGGTGAGGAGGGCAGTCATCCTCTCTCTAATCTCCCTAATCACACCCATAGCTTTCTCCCCACCTGGAAAGACCTGTCCCAGCCTCCCAGCTCTTTTTCCTTGTGGCTGTCCCCCTATTGGGAATATCTGCCTAACAGCACGACTCCACCCTCTCCTCTGCTCTCAGTTCTGGGAACCACTCTGGTCCTACCCTGCAGACGGGAGGAGCGACAGTGCTCATTTGCTAACTTGGCTTCAAGGCCATGCGGTGGCTGGTGTTGCTGTGATCCTGTGGTTCCTTTCTGCTTCCAGGTCTGTCCTTGTGACTTCATGCTCCAGACCACCTAGCGACTGAGGACCCTTCCCCGGCGTCCCTGGTGGCCAGACCTCTCTTGTGCTGACCTCCTGCTCACTGGAATCTTGGCAGGTCCCCTGCTGCTTGAGTGAGCACTGTGTGTAAGGTAGGGCTGGAGCTGCCCTGAATATGTTCAGAGTGACTGGACATTCATCACTGGGGAAATGTCTAAGGTCATAATCCCATCCTCGGAGCTGGGCTACCCTTCACCTTACCCACCGCTGTGTCCCTGTGCTGATAAGCTACAGGAAAAGGAGGCTAAGATGGCTTTTATTGCTAGTATTTAGTGGTGATCCTGGTACCCCTCCCCCATCAGAGCAAAGTTCTGGGGTGGGAGTGAGGGAGTAGCGTGACCTTGTAGTATAGCAGAAAGCATCACGCAGGGACAACGTGAATATTGGGACCCAGATGCCACATCCGGCAGCTCCAGCGCCTAGTAAGGCTCCCACTGCAAAAAGCCACTGTCTCATCTTTAATAAATCAAGCATTAGATTAAGCACATTAGAAGGCCAAGTGTCTCTTTTCTATTTCTGGCCTTCAGACACTAGTGACGGTGGTGACCTCAGGCTGTGGACGGGAAGGATGGTTAAAGGGTTTGTGGCCCCAAACCCTTCCCGGGAGAGCCCTGAACAACTCGGGAGAGAGTCTGACAGTTTTCATGTTGGCTGATGATGCACCAGGCCCTCTGTCTTTGCCTCGGTTCAGATTTGATTTCTGGGCCTTTGTCTCCATGAGCTTTACCCTTGAACAGCCCTGTCTGTCACACTCTCACAAGTTTCTGGACGGCTTTCCAAGCAGAACATGGGACTCAGTTCCTAGGGCGGCTCTGGAGTCTCTGACATTGTATTGTCTGTGGTTGTTCTGCCCCACTCCACCCCTAGGCCCTAGAGTGCAGAGGCCCCATTCCAGTGGTAAGCAAAGCCTGACAAGGTGCAGTAAGAGGCCAGAGGCTGTCACGTGTCCCCAGCGGCTGCTAACCCCTTCCCAGGTCCCACTGGGCTACCACAGCCTGGTCATCTGGATTTGTTCTGAAATTCAGAGCTCAAGCTAACTCCAGTCAAATCCACCCCCTGGAGAGGCGAAGGCAGCCAGCCGAGAGGGGAGCCGGGGTGTGCGGGCCCTGTGCATCTGTGGGAGGAACTGGGGACTCTTCCTTACGCCAGGCTCCAGCGTGGGACTCCCGTGCAAAAGGGAGAGGAAATGTTGGTGGGAGGGGGACAAAGAAGGCCCGAGGCACTAAAGGCTGGGACAAGCCTCTGGCAGAAGTGGGAGAGAGGCCTCTGGTAGCCCCAGCTGGGCTGGGCCCACCCTCCCTTTGGAATGCACTCATGCTAATGAAAAAACACTATCCGATGGGTTTGGGATCTTCCGGCTTTAGGGTGGGAAGGGCAAAGGTCTGGGGCCCCTGAAGAGGTGGGTGAAGTTGATCTTGGGTGGCCTCGGCCTGCAGCGGCTTGAAGCAGGGTTTCGGTTGCAGGCCAGAGACTGAGGTCAGGCAGCAGCAGTGAGAGCGCTGAATCCTAGCCACCAGACCACCAGGGACCAGTGGCCAGTGACAAGGCCCTGGTCTGTCAGCTGTGTAGAAATGAATTTCCACATAGAGATGGAAAGCAGCAAAACGAGTGAAGTGTTTATTAGGAGGAAAAAGAGTACAGTATGTGTGGATAGACACACAGGGGTGCTCAGAGAGAGAGTCGCGCCCTTGTGGTAGTTTGAATCACTTTGATGGGGCATTTCTTCTGGGTTTCCTTTGGCCAATCATATTGTTTTGCCTGGTCTGAGTCTGTATTTGGTTTATCTCAGGGTCCTTCCCTGTGTGCGTGCGCATCTCTTAGCCAAGATGGATTCTAGCGAAGAGGCCTGTGGGTAGTTGACATCACTTACTATGGGGTGGCGCGCCCTCCCTTTTTGACCTCCAGGGAGCCTTTCTGCGTGTGTGTCGTTCGGGAGGTCTCCTTGATTCTGAGAATGAGGAATATGTGGTCTTTTATCTCTTATCTGGGCAGGGCCCAGCCTCCTCTCTCGATTGTCCTGTTATTGATATTTTGGAGTTTCTGTCCACAGGGAATGAACTCCAGCTGCTTACCCTGGGGCCCATCTATTTCCTGCCTCAAAATCACTTGACATTCAACTTTCCAGTAACCCATCTTCCCTTTACCTTAGACATGACTTCTTTTTTTTAAATTTTTTTAAATTTTTTAAATTTTTTTAACATCTTTATTGGAGTATAACTGTTTTACAATAGTGTGTTAGTTTCTCCTTTACAACAAAGTGAATCAGTTATACATGTACATATGTTCCCACATCTCTTCCCTCTTGCGTCTCCCTCCCTCCCACCCTCCCTATCCCACCCCTCTCCGTGGTCACAAAGCACAGAGACTTCTTCGGCTTCTTCGGTGTTAGGCCTCAGCTTGTCTGTAGGCTCGGCACAGGCATCTGGGCCCTGACTAGGCTGCAGGGGGCTCTTGCCCAGCAGCATGGCTGTCAGAGCGGGCTCTGGAGTCTGTAATTTCTGTGTCTTTGGGAAAGTTGTGTCTCCTCTCTGAGACT
>NW_021146339.1:0-5325 GCF_002837175.3 Physeter macrocephalus
GCAAATCCCCAGGATTTTCAAGGTTGCCTCTGAGAAAAGTAAACTTGACTTCCCCCAAAGCTATCATTCGAACTGGTCGTTTTACTTAATTATGTTGACTCTGACAGAGATATAAATTGATAACTGTTTCCTCAAAGGAAATATCTTTGTTAACTTTCTTTGTTTGGCTTCCCTCCTCTTTTACCAGAAGCATGAGGTAAATAAATTTGATAAATTTCTTATTTAGACAAGACTTTGAGGCCTCCATTCAAATTCACACAGACAAGTTGAGTCTAAAATTTATATGTAAAATTGAACATGCAAGAATAGCCAAGGAAATTATAGGGAAAAAAAAGTAATGAAATAACCCTGCAAGATGGTAAAACATATTGTAAAGCTATAGAAATTAAAAGGGCTTGATTCCAGCATATAAAAGGCAGACAGACCAGTAGAACAGAATAAATTCCAGAAATAGATTCAAAAACATTCAGGAAAATAGTCTAAAATAAAGAGAATGTTTCAAATCAGTGTAGAAAAGATTGGTTATCTAATAAATGCATAGGACAACTGGGTAAACATCTGGGAAAGAGTAAAATTGGATCTCTACTTTGCTATACCAAAATAAATTCCAGATGGAGCTAAATTATAATTTTTAAAAATAAAGCTATAAAAGAACTAGAACAAACATGGGAGAGTTATTTTTATAATCTCAGATTGTGGCAGTCTTTCCAAGCATGACACAAAAGTCAGAAGTCACAAAAGACAAGACTGATAAATCCAACTACATAAGAATTAAAAATGCCTTCTTCGGGGCTTCCCTGGTGGCGCAGTGGTTAAGAATCCACCTGCCAATGCAGGGGACACAGGTTTGAGCCCTGGACCGGGAAGATCCCACATGCCAAGGAGCAACTAAGGCCGTGTACCACAACTACTGAGCCTGCGCTCTAGAGCCCGTGTGCCACAACTACTGAGCCCACTCGAGCCCTGGTCCTGGAAGATCCCACATGCCGCGGATCAACTAAGCCCACGCGCCACAACTACTGAGACTGCGCTCTAGAGCCCGCGTGCCACAACTACTGAGCCCACGTGCTGCAACTACTGCAGCCCGCGTGCCTAGAGCCCATGTTCCGCAACAAAGAGAAGCCACCGCAATGAGAAGCCCGTGCACCACAACGAAGAGTAGCCCCTGCTCGCCGCAACTAGAGAAAGAGCGTGCACAGCAATGAAGAACCAACGCAGCCAATAAATAAATAAATAAATAAATTTATTTTTTAAAAGCCTTCATGGCAAAAGCAAAATACTATCAATCGAGACAAGAGATAAAGAAATGATAAACTTGGGGGAAGCATTAGCAACACATATGGTAAAGTGTCAAATTTGTTAATATTTAAAAGTTTTTAAACATTAAATAAAACAGGTCAGCTATTCAACAGAAACATGGTCAAAGCACATGGACAGCTAGTCACAGAAAAAGAAGTCCAAAAACAAAAAAAAAGATTTAAAAAAAGAAAAAGAAGTAACAGTGTCTTTTAAACAGAAAAAGTATACTCATTCTCACCCATAACAATATAGATGCAAATCAGAATTATAAAGAGATCTCATTTACTACTGGTAGACAAGTAAAGATCATTTGCAAAGTGGGTCTATCCATCCACAGTGCGTTTGCCACGGTATACAAAACAGTCTGAACAGTGTCTGACACACAGTGACAGCTCATAGAAGTCAGTTATTATTATTATTACTGAGGATAATTGGGATTATTAAAATTTTATAGCACAAATGCACCTTTTGACCACTCAGTCATCTTTTGGGAATTTGGGGGACTTAGATGTGATGTCAGCATATTTCCAGGACATATGTACAGGTCTGGTCATTGCAAGCAAGAGATTGGAAACCATCTAAATGTCCATCAAAAGAGGACTGGTAAGGACAGTATGGAAATCCATGCGATGGGATCCTAGTCAAGCATTAAAAGGAATGAGGCAGATGTCTGTGTACTGAAGAGGAACAGTCTTCAAAATCTTGATTAGTAGGAAAAAAATAAGCATGGTGTAGATTTGTGTGTTGTCCACCATTTGTATATAAAAGCTGTATGTTCTTGCATATGCAAAGAATATTTCTAAAAAGAGACCTAAGAATCCTTTTATTGTCCTCTGGGCAGTTTCCTTTTAAATGATTTGTTGTTTTTTTTTTTTACTATGTCTCTGTTACCTATTGAAAAGGCAAATCTATTTTTTTAACAGTGAGGTGTTTGCAATGAACACATCAACTCTTTACATGGAATCAGCTGTTTCTATGCTAGTATGTTTGAAAGTCTTGCTTCCAAACATTTTAAATCCAATCCCCTAGACGTCCATCTCTGTCCCTGATTTGCATCTTCTTGTAGAAATGTTACCTTGTGTAAGAGAAATACCCTGCCTCACAAGATAGAATCACAAGAGGTGTGAAAACTATGTATGTGCAGCTTGCCCTGACTTTATTGCAAAAGCCCTTTGAAATTCAGTAATTCATTCTCCCTCTGATTCTGTGCCCCCGGTAATTATTGATTCAGTAGTTCAGTGTAGGCTGTCCTGATGTCACCACCACTAAACGTTCTCTCTCCAAGGGGCTCCAAGAGGCCCCTGAAGACTCTGGACTCCGGGATTCTTGCGGGGCAGGGCTCCGAGGTACCCATAGATGCTCTGCCACCCTGTGGCGAGAGGCTGCTATAACAAGCAGGCCATCCCCAGAGAGCTGCCCCAGACGGATTCCCTGGGTGACCAGCTCAAGGGTTTTCAATAGAGGGCGCTGATGAGACAGCCACGCGGGAGCTGCTCGTGTTTTCTAGAACAATGGTTAGATACGTGTATTTCACACATAATGCACACAAAAGCATTAAAAAAAATTGTAAAGTACATAACTCAATAGTCATTTATTTTTTAAAAAAAAATCCAATTCTGGTATTCCATGCTTAACAGACAAAACTTGGAAGAACCGCGCCTGCCTCAGTTTGACCCCAGAGGGTGCCTACCTGCCTCTCACCTGTGGCTCCTGTACTTGCATGCTCCAGAATGTGCATCCCCTGAGGCCTGTGGTGCCAACGTTACCAAGTATGGCCAAGTCATCCAAAAATTCAGGATCGTTCTAGAACAGGGGTCAGCCTCCTTTTTTTCCGTAAAGGGCTAAATAGTCAATATTTTTGGATTTGTGATTCAATATGATCTCTGTCACAAGAACACAATTCTGCCTCTGTAGCAGGAATGCAACCTTACACAATATGTAAATAAGTGTGTGGTTGTGTTACAATAAAACTTTATTTACAAAAACAGGGGAATTCCCTGACAGTCCAGTGTTTAGGACTCAGCACTTTCACTGCCGTGGCCCGCCTTCAATCCCTGGTTGAGGAGCTAAGATCCAGCAAGCCCTGCGGCGTGGCCAAAAACACAAACAAACAAAACAACCCCCAAACCAAAACCAAAACAAAACCAAAAAAATAGGTGATTGGCCAGGTTTGGTCTGTGGGCCATAGTTGGCCAAACCCTAGTCTAGAACGTTCCTCCTGTCTCCAAAACCCAATGATTCTGTACCTTACTGGTGATGTGAGTTTTGTGGTCTGCTGTCCGACGGAGTTGAGCGCTGTCCAGCAGTGGGACAGGCACAGGGTCAATGGCTGTGGTTTGCCCTGTTAGTACATCCACTTTGAGTCTTTCCCAAGTTCAGTGTGTCCTGACATCCTGTGACCTTTATGAGCTGGGGGGAGTGACACCCTGAATGCCTCAGTGCTCTATAAGGCCCCAAAGTCTTTGATCCAAGAAATCAGCCTGAAAAATGCAGCCATCAAATGTTCTCATCCTCCTCTGGCTGCATCAAAAAACAATTTCCACACCTGTTCCAATTTCTCCCAAAGGTCCTGTGAACACGTGGGCACAGGGAAAATGCACCTTCTCCCTCGTGTCCTCCTTGGCACTGCGTGGGCCTCCCTCCTTCCCTTTGACTTGACTATGTGGTGATGTTTTTCTTTCTCTCTTTCTTTTCCTCCTTTGATGCAGCATTAGCCCGCATGTGCGTGCCCTCAGCTGCTCCCTGAATTCACACATCCCTGACCAGGAGGGGTTCAGTCTTGCCAGCTCTTGAGAACTTGCTTAATAGCTGAAACTTTGGAGTTTTTCTTTTCTTTTCTTTTTGCCACAAATATCACAAAGGCCACCCTTTAAAGTAAAACAGGCAAGAAGCTTTGACCTAGCATGTGTCCAGCATGGAACCTTGGAAGGCAGCTTCTGACATCCAAGGAGTAGCCCCCATGGGTTAGTTTACATTTTAGCCCCAAATAAACAAACTTCCCGCCTGTTCCTGCTTCAGGCAGACTGTGGGAGGATTTGCAGGGCAATCGGCTTCAAAGAAGAGACAGGGTAACAAGACCCTCAACCTTTTTCCTGTCTTTCTGTTTGCTGGCTGCTGTCTGCCGTTAGGACCTCCTAGTTTTCTCTGCCTGTTTTCCCATTCTCGCCTTTTCAGTTCTTTAACACCTGCTTAAGCAATTCTTCCTATTAATTTCTCCGCCAAAACAGTGAGGTTTCTCTTTTCCTGACTGCACCCTGACTGATCAGCCACAAAATAAGTGATAAAGTCCGTGGTTGAAGGATGAGAATATGCAGTGAAAACATCGCGTGAGAAAAATCACAACTGGGTTTACAGTAGCAACTGGGGTGGTGTCCTAAATCTGATGGCTGATGTCCTTATAAGAAGAGGAGGAGACACACACACAGAGCAGAAGACCAAGTGAGACAGAGACAGCGGTTGGGGTGACATGACCACAAGCCAAGCAGCCACCAGAAGCTGCAAGAGGTGGGAAGGGTCCTCCCCCAGAGCCCAGAGGGAGCAAGGCCCTGCTGACACCCAGACTTTGGACTCTGGCCTCTAGAACCATGAGAGGATACCTTTCTGTTGTTTCAAGCCACCAATTTTGTGGTCATCGTTTATGGCAGCCACAGGAAATTAATATGATCGCCCACTGAATTCTCACAGAAAAGCTATGCTTAGAAAGCAGTTAGGAAACCTGGGTTCTTTTCTATGGATCTCCCGGGTTTTCTGCAAAGAAGCCACATTCTCCATTCCTCATTCTACCTTAAGGCCACTCATTGCCAGGTTAGCCCAGAGCCCCATCCTCGTCCTGGGGGAAGACTTCTCGCCCCCGGGACTGAGTCCAGCCCCCATCTTCCCTCTTTACACTCCCTCCCACTGCACTGGGTCACTGTAGTCTGAGAGGAGCCTGCTTCTGGGGACTGTCTGGTGTGCGAGGGACAACACCCAGTGGGGAGGGGGGGCTTCCCTGGTGGCGCAGTGGTTAAGAATCCACCTGCCAGTGCA
>NW_021146339.1:5339-25000 GCF_002837175.3 Physeter macrocephalus
ACTGAGCCTGCGCTCTAGAGCCCGCGAGCCACAACTACTGAGCCCACGTGCCACAACCACTGAGCCTGCGCTCTAGAGCCCGCGAGCCAAAACTACTGAGGCCACGTGCCACAACTACTGAAGCCCACGCGCCTAGAGCCCGTGCTCCAAAACAAGAAAAGCCGCCATAGTGAGAAGCCCGCGCAACCGCAAGGAAGAGTAGCCCCTGCTCGCCGCAACTAGAGAAAGCCTGCACACAGCAACGAAGACCCAACGTAGCCAGAAACAAATAAACAAAATAAATAAATTTTTTTTTTAAAAAACACCCGTGGGGGTGCCCTAGACAAGCAACCACTTTCCCCATTCCTCCTCCCTGTGACAATATCTGAACGCGGTCACTTAGGTAACTGTCACCCCAAATTCGCTGAGCCTCTTCCGTGAGAGCATGAGCGGTCACAGGCCTGGAATGGAAAGGGGCTGAGGTCTAGGTGAGAGATGACTTCCCAATGGCTGGAAAGGATGATGAAGAGATTCCTAGAAAGGGGGTGGGCAGGTTCCAGCACAGAGGAAGGGAGAAGGGGTCCTAGCAACTTCCTGAGAACTCTGAGCCCCCAGGGCCCCTGCTCGGAGGAGGTGCCTCCCAAGGCCCCTCCAGAGGCCTGCTTCTCTCTCTCCCTCCTGTTTCGTAATAATGACCATGGTGGGCTCTGTCCTGCTGAACTTGATGAGCGAGTAGAAGTTTAGCCTCCAGAGAATGTCTGAAGCCCACCCGGAGAACCTCGCCGGCCCCTAGCAGGCGCCCCACCTGGCTTCAGGTGCTCAGGGCTCCACGGGCATTGGAAATTCTCAACCTGACCACCAGGGGGCAGCCACACCCAGGGCGCCTTCCTCTGCCCATGGAGACTGGCAGACAAAACCCCGTATTTCTGGAAATATCTAAGACACCTGGTTTTATTGACCTTAAGCAGACACGCCGAGGAAACTGAGGGGCCAATTGCTCTAAGTCCCTGACTCCGTTTTGTATTTGTATTTAGATTTGTTTGTGTATCCAATGAATCAGTGAAAGAATTTACCACCCCTTCTCAATCCATCCTTAGCTTTCTGTACATTTCTTTGGTCCTCCAGCTCTCATAGCCTTTGGCTCTCTCTCTTAATCTGATTTAGTATTTACTTCTCTTTTTTTTTTTTTTTTGGTGTTTATGGACCCATAGAGAAGCCATCTACTGATGTGGATTTACGATCGGACATCCTCTGGAGAGAGTCACACGCATTAACACACAAGTCACACGCAGGCTTGTCTGGAGATTCAGAGATTGCGGAATCCATAACAGGTTTCTCTGCCTGTCAGCTTACTTCTAATTCTTGTTATGGCTACTATCGAATTACCATAGTATCCTGAGGGGACACTGAAGTTCAGAGCCAGGGCAAAGACAATATTTCCAGCCATATTATCAGAATTTGCAATTGGCTTCTTTTTGGCTCAGTTTGCCTTTCTTTTTAAATGGCCCAGCTCACATGCTGGACTACCTTCTGTCTCTCTAAGCAGACCTCTAGGTATACAGTGCAGACGGTATTAGGATAATTTTTGTTTCAGGCAAGGCTTTATGGGGCCCCTGCTGCAGCAAGCGGGAGCGAGAACAAACAGTGGGTTCCCTTGCTTGCTTGCGGCTGAGGTGAGGCGAGCTTGTTCCATATATGGGGTGAGAATAAGGGTGTGTCCACGGGTCGGGGCGGAGTGGTGGCTTAGGTGCTTTGGCCACCCCTGAGATGGTGTTGCGCAGGCAGGAGGCACGCACAGTGCCCTGGACGCCCTGCTTGTGGGCTCTTCAAAATTGACAGTTGAGTTTTTTGGTCTCTTTGTATCTTTTGTCCAGAATTTGCCCTAACTGTGCACACATGCAGTTATACTTAGCTCATACAGTTTCTTTGTATTTTGTTGCCTGAGGAGAGGTGTGTCCAGGTGCAAGTGCTGCAAGCAGCACTGCGGCAAAGGGTCCCAGGTCCCAGCCTGTCTCATTCCCCCCTGAGAGACCCTACACCCTTATTCTTAAGGGGTAAGGGGCCGAAGGTCTCTTCTTCTGAAACTTCTTCCTGCTGGATGGGGGCCACAGACCCTAGCCTATCCTAGAGGTATAGAAGTCCCTCACTGACTGTTCCAAGGACCTGTAGGGGCTTGGACCACTCTCCTCTGGAACTGGCTGAATTCCTTGAGCCATCATGAGCCTTACTTCAAACTGGTGGAGCCTAAAAGACAAAAACTAAACCAAAAGGTTAAACAAACAAGGGCTAAAAAGGAGAACAACAATAGCCATTAAAGGGCCTAGAAAGGGAGGGAACCAGGAGGATCCTTTCGGAGACTAAATCGTCTGATATCACTAAATGATATCCCGTAAAGAATGATCAAGTCGAGTTAGTGTGCATAAAAGAATAAAATCAGAGACCCGTCATTCCTTCCCCACCTCACAGACCCCCGGGAACCCCTGGCTTGTCAGCGAGGGCAGAAGTTAGGGAAGCACACCTCCTGCTGGCTTCCTCCTTCAGGCAAGCGATGACCTTGGGTGTGTCCTTGGACCTCGCTGAGCCTCAGTTTCCTCAGCAGTTAAGTGACAGCCATGGTCTAGTTAAACCTCAGGGAGCTTGCTCTCCAAGGCCAACTGTCTGGTGAATTGCACGTGGGGCATATCTAATCTGGAGCCATTCGCCTAGCCAGGCTGCGTGCCTCCAGGAGAGGTGAGGTGCCATGCCATTCTTCGTATTGGCTAGTGTACCCCAGTCCACGGTCAGCCCTCAGTCTTGTAGACAAGCCTGGTTTGTCTGCTCGTAGAGTGGATCCACCTCTCCAGGGCGGGCTCCACAACTGGTTCCAAGAATCTGCAGAGCAAAATTGGAGCTGTAATGCCCTCTTCTATACTGACAGAGGGTGAGGGGCCTGGCATCTGAACGGGAGGTGCCAGGTAAAGACAGCCCGATGCAGCATCCTATCAGAGGGCTGGGGTCTGAGGGTCCACTGGCCAGGCCCACACCTCGGGGGTTGCCGCCACTGTTTTCACCTGCCTCTGCCACCATGGCGGGCAGTCCTTCAGTTGCAGGTTCCCCTCCCTGACTCTGGTTTCTATCAAGTGTGGCCTGGGGCTGGCCCGGAACTATTCTTTCTCCTTAAAGCAGAGGTTGTAAATCAGTGGTCTTTGAGCAGAATTCGGCTGAAGGTCGTAGCTTGTTTGGCCCACACATTTAAAAAAATAAAATTGAATTAGTTGCCCACATTCAAAAATCAGGAGATTTCAAATAAATAGGCAGACTTGCCCGGCGGTCCAGTGGTTAAGACTATGCCTTCCAATGCGGGAGGCGTGGGTTCGAACCCTGGTTGGAGAACTAAGATCCCACATGCCGTGGGGTGCGGCCAAACACTTCAAAAAAAAAATCAAATAAATATCCAGATTTCCAACTTCTAGTAAAATCTCACAAGTCCATCGAGAGTCTGCCCAAGCTGCTGGCTGGCTGAGGACACCTGGATTCAGCAGCAATGGCAGCCTCCCAGCCCCTTAGCAGGAGGCTTGGATGATAGGGGAGGGGGCGCGCGGCAGTCTGCCCGCAGCTCCACCCGGGGCTTTGCTCCCTTGCTTTCTACTTGTAGGAGCAGGGGTGTCTACGGCAGAGTTTATCCACGGGCAATCATACTTCCTTATTCCGGAGCCCCCCAAGAACCCACATCCACTTTCTAAAAGGATCAGAGTGATATTAACAAAACACACACTACACATCATGATAAAAGACTCTAATTTTTTAAAAAGATGTTTTTAATACCTCAAAAGGCATGTTATCCTCTTCAATGAACACGTAAAACATTGCACACAAAGCACTGAGATTCTAGCTTGGAAGGGCTTAGAACAGTGCCTGGCTCCGAGCAAGCATTCTACGAACGCTCACCCAAAATTTTAAATATGGTAACAAGCGTTGGAACATGTGTGGCTTATAAGCGGTTTGAGGGGTGTGGGGGAGTGAGCTGAATGCCTGGGGCTTCAAGGACGGGGAGGACTAAAGCTCACGAGAGCTCCCTCTGCCTTAAAAGGGGCAGGAGCCGCAGCGGGGACGTGAACCGGTGATAAAGAACTAGTCTGTGTGCCTGGAATACCCAAGTCTGCCTGCCGCTGTGAGTCACGCTGTGGACCACGTGCGCTCTGGGTCCCTCTCCAAACTCTCGCGCCCAGCCTGCTTTCCTTCACTAGGGGCCAACTGTGTCTGTCACAGCAGGGAAGTCACACGCGGCCAGGAGATGCCAGCGGTCCTAGATGGGCTTCCAGGGGCCCAAGAACCCCCGAGATGGTGGGTAAAACGTGTCTGTGTGCCATTTGGGGGGGGTCATAGCTTTCATTCGATTTTCAAAGGACTCTGACGCGAACAGCCACTGGTCTCGAGGACTGTAGTAACTCTGCCAGGCTTCTGCCCAAGAGATGTCCCATTGGGAGCCCTGCCCCCAAGCCCACAAAGGAATCGCTGTCTATTACATGAAGCAAGGACTGGGCCCCATTCGTCTATTGGAGGATGGCCAGCGATGCTTACGTGTGGGTTCTAATTTATATTAGTGCAGGTTTCTAACAAGTATGTTTCATTTAAGTAGTCCACCCTCTTAAGGAATGCCTAGGCAGGCGAGCGTTCAGGACGGCGCAGGCGACCGAGGGCAGCCGGGGAAGAAGGCTGAGACCCAGGTCACACGTCCTCTGGGTCCCTCAGGCCAGGCCATGCTCACAAGGCTCCTTCCACTGCCGTGAGCAAGTCCCTGGTACCGTCTGCCTCCACCCCTGAATCCCTTCCCCAGCTCTCAGTTGGGAGGGAAGTTTCCAAGGGAATCTCGGTCTTGTGGGGAGAAGGGCCAGGAGGAAAGCGCTGTCTCTGGAGGGGTGGTCGGGGCAGAGACACTGCGTGAGCTTCCCATGGCTGCTGGAGAAAACTAGCCCAGCCCGAGTGGCTTTGAGCAAGAGAAACCCCTTGTCTTCCCGCGCTGGAGGCCAGAAGTCTGAAATCACGGGCTCTTGGGGCCCTGCTTCCTCTGAAAGCTGTCCGGGAGAACCCTTCCTTTCCTCTCCCAGCCTCCAGTGGTGGCCCTCAGTCCTTGGTGGTCCTTGGTTTGCAGCTGCATCACTCCTATCTCTGCCCAAATTTCCCTCTTCTTATAAGGATGTCAGTCACATTGGATTAGGGCCCACCCCAATGACCTTACCTTCCTTGATCACATCTGCAAAGACCTTATTTCCACATAAGGTCGCATTCACAGGTTAGGACTTGAAGGGCTAAGAGGATCTTTGGGGGGGAGGTCACAATTCAACCACGATGGGCACGTTACCTCAGAAGGCCCTGCCACCTCAGTCCCGTGTGTTGCCCCTTGCCCACGCCCACGCCTACGCCTTCCCCTGAGCTCTTGAGGTGGTGGATGCAACCCTCCCTCCTGCCATGCAAACTGAGTACCTTCCCCTTGGTACACATTCTGAAGCAGGAGTTTTTTCCTCCTGCATCTCAGCTGCGCTATGTGAGTAGGTAGTGTGTGTGTGTGTGTCCGTGTGTATCTGTGTGTGTTTCTCTGTGTGTGCATGTGTGTGCCTGTGGGTATGAGCGTGTGTTTGGGGGTGTGTGTGAAGGGTGGCCATGGGGGGGAAGAGGAGGGAGGAGAGGAAGGGGACGATAGAGCCACCATGGTGAGGGTACGAGTGAAAAGGGCAGAGTAAGTCTTGTCCCGTAGCAAGTGGGGAAGTGTGCTTGCAACAGATATGGAAACATGCCTTTGGTCTCAGTCCCATAAGGAAGGCGTATTCGTTAGGATATTGATTCTGTTATTTTAACAAAAACCAAAATCACACTGGCCCAAGGAAGGTCGGAGTTAGTTTCCCTTGCCTCTAAAGTCTGAGGTGGTGATTGACCAGACCCTGCCCCATGCCACTGGCCCAGGGACCCAGACTCTAATTGCTCTGCCATCTGTGAATGCACTGTCCTTTTCCAGAGTCAAAGCTGCCTCACCACCTGGTCCATGTCCCAGCCCCGGGGAAGGGGGAGAGGGGAGTGGAGGACACATCCTTTCCTTGTCAAGGCTCACTGGGAAACTGCCCTCATCATTCCCACTTCTACTGGCCATAACTTCAGACACAGGACCTTGCTAGCTGCAAGGAAGTCAGGGAAAGACAGCTCTTATTCTCAGAGGCCATGATCTCAGGGATCTTGCTGACATTAACAAGGCAGGCACACGTACTGGGGGACGGCTCACAGCCTATTATAGAAGGAAAGTGACTTTAGAAATACAGTGTTACTAATCCACCTTTCACCCCTTATGATGGAAAAAAAAAAAAAACCGAATTATACTCATGCAGTAAAGGATATAAGGAACATGCAATTGGAGAAATCAGCTCATCAGGGAGGCTTTGTCCAATTCGGACCAGTCTCGGGGTCAGGATGACAGCTTCGTCTCAGGAAGGTATGCGTTGGGTCGTTCTACAGCCAGCTGGTTTTCAATGACATAACACGCCCTGCAGCTCTCCAGAATCCGGGCCTGGAAGTACGCCTTATCCCGCTCTTGCCAGGTGTCAGACTCGATGTACACATTGTACGGGTCATGGGAGTGCTCCAGTTTCTTGGAGCGGATGTAACTTAGCATGATGCCCAGGGTGAAGAAGCCGAAAAAGCCAAGCACCATGAGGATGTAGAGTGCCGCCAGCCTGCCGTCATCGTGGCCCAGGGACCTGCGGGCCAGGTGGGATGTGCTGTTGCCCGGTTGAACTGTCCCCTGCCACAGCTTGGTCAGCAAGGGTGTCACAGCCGTGGCGTTAGACAGGATCATCCTGAGAGTCAAGGTTTTACTGCGGGAGAGTGAACTTCCCAGGAAAACTTTCTAAAAGAAAAGTGCAACCTGAAATCAAAAAGTATGTATTGGCTCAAACCCCGCCCCCCCCCCCCCCCCACACACCCCACACAGTTTTAAAAAGTCTCAGTAAGAGGGGTGCCCTACCAGAGTATGACGGAGGAGTACTCCGTCATGGTGTGTGCCAGCTGGGATCCGCGTAATGCCCTCTCTTGACTGATCAAATGATAAACGGATTCACTTTTATTTCTATTCACCACTCCCAGTACCTACCTCCACAGGTGATCACCAGAACGCGTTCCCTTAATACACACATTGTGTCGTGCGTGTGCCTTTTCATTTATATGCTATGGGCCAAACTGTGCTCTCCACCAAGTCATATGTTCGAGCCCTAACCCCTAATGCAGTTGAACCTGGAGGTAGGGTCTTTCAGAGGTAATTAAGGTAGATGAGGTCATAAAGGTGAGGTCCTAATCTGATAGGACGGTGGCCTTATAAGAAGAGGAAGACAGACCTTGGTCTGGGTTCCTGTCTGGCATTGGGACTTTTCAAAGCTTCTCAGGTGATCCTGCTTTGCAGGCAAGATTGAGAACCACTGAGCTATGATGTGGGGCCCTTAGGAAATTAACCAATCAGTCTTTTGTACTGCAGAGTACCCGGAAGAATTATACAAGAAGAGAAATAATAACTTCATAGCATAACTTTCCAATCTTGTTTGTTTTTTGGATTTTCTTTTTCGGTCTTGCATGTCCCTGAGAAAATCTGAACAGGAGTTGTGGAAAGAAATTCTCATCACCATGACCTCAGCTGTCCCTGTCCTAACTCACGTTGGCACCTCAAATTATGATAAGCCTGTCGTAACTTTATGCTGGACCAGAAAAGCCAAGTTACTTAACTGCCCTTCAAATAACAACTCTGCATTTTTAATGAAAAATCTTTTGCTGACTTTACACTTAATTTATTGTATCGCTTTTGCTAAATGCCTTCTGTGCCCCCAAGGCCTGCATGCTGGGCCATGTGATGTTTTTGCGTATTGAGTCACAAAATGAGTTTGGCAACGTCCTCTGATCATCGGTATGGTGTAAACAACACAGAACCCAATCCGCCCAACAGCTGTGGGTTTACGTCCCATTCTCCAAGTTCACATCCATGATAATGCCAAAGCACTGCCTAGTGGCCACAGTTAGGACTGTTGGACTCAAATGGACTTGGAGACCAGCTGATCCAACAGTCTTAACTTCATAGAAAACTGGTTTCCACAGAGGTGAGCTGACTTGCCCAAGGTCACGTCTCCGATCAAAAATACATCTAAACTTTCATCTTTTAGCCGTGGACTCATATTTTATTAGCATAGAAAAAGGAGTTCTCAGGGCCTTGCAGAGACAAGGCACATCTGTATTTAAGCTCAAAGGAACCAAGGAGCCGGCTGCTTGTATCAGGTAAAACTGAGTCTACCTAATTGGAAACTGGCTTCTGACCTACATAGGCCATCAGAAGACCCCTCTGCCCCACCGGCGAGAACCACAGCTTTTTGTAGCTCGCACAGGGAATAGGGGGCTGGAGGAGGAAGACGCAGCAGGAACCAGGGAGGTCCAGCTCCAAACACAACCAGTGTGATGCTCAGCCTGTGCTAAACTTTCTCAAACTGGCCTTATTGGGCCCAGAAGGAAGGAAGTGGGGTGGGGGTCTAGAAGTTTCTGCTTCTGCCTGGGTTTGAGACTCTTCAGGAGGCATAGACACTGCCCCCAACGAAGGTTAGTGCAATTTTTTTCTGTCAAAGCTGAGTTCCAGAGCTGCTGGTCTACTGAGAATCGCTCAGGATTCGGGGCTGTGGGCAGCCGAGCTGAGCCGCAAATGGACAGCAAGCGGGCCCCCAGCACCCCGGGGTCCTGCAAACGCTCCAGCTGCACCCAGGGGAGAGGGGGAGGTAGGTGATGTCGCGCTGCTCCTGGCACACACCGTCCCTTCTGCCTTTCTCCCAGGAGTTCCAGATCCGTCTCATATCAGCACCGATAACAGGCTTTTAGAACAGATTTCCTAGTACCGCACCTCTCATTCTTCCTAACGCATTTACTGAAAGGGCAAGGCTTTCATGGCTGACTCCAAGCTCTCTACTGAGAGGGACGGATTCTGGGGGCAAGTCAGGGAAAGAGGAACGTCAGGGATCCGAGTTCCAGCCCTGGCTCAGTCCTAGCTGCTCCTCGCGGCCCCCCGACGGTACCGTAGCTTGCTTATCTAAGTGGGATGGGGAGGACATTCCTGCCATTCTTTTCAGCATCTCCTCGAAAGAGCATCCAGTTTTGAAATCATCAGTTTTTTGTTTCAGGAAGCAGAATTAGGGTAGAAACAATTATGGATAAGCTTAATTTGGGGGGGATGTGATCTTACTGAGTCAAGAATTCTGTGAGCCAACTTTCCTTGGAAATAACTGTCAACTGTCTTCATCTTTATCGAAACACCATGTCCAAATTCTGGAGATATATTTACCTCCTAGCAACAAAGGAGCAAAGAGGGGCCCAGACTCTTCCAGGCAGTCAGCTGGCTTTGTCTTGGGCTTCTCACCTTCCTCTCTCCTGGGAGAGGAATCACTAAGGTGGCCAAGGTCTCAAAAAGTCAGGATGAAACCTATACAGAGGCATCGCATTTGACTGTCCTCAAAGATCAGAAAAGGGCTTTCTGCCACCTCCCTGCTGGATGTGCGGTGTGGTTCTTGAGTCTGGTCACAGGACTGAGAGCGCCCCAGACCTCTCTGTGGGTGTCAGAGAGGAGCTCTGGGGTGTGAAGGGTGGACATGTGAACCAGGGAGCTGATGAGAGGGACCCGGTCAAACTCAACATGGGAAAAAGGATGAGCATTTTGGCGTGGAGGATGGATGGCAGCAGGATTCCCAGACTCTGGGAAGGGAGCTGAAGTCACATAGAAGGAAGAATCTCACCCTCAGCAAATTAAATGAATTTGGGGAGCCCCGGTTTCCTCAGCTGAAAACTGGGGATGATGGGACGACTGGGGAGGCAGGAAACAAGCCCACAACTTTCCAATCTCTTGCTTTCGCTGCTCTCTCTGCAAGAGAGTCATGACCACCATGTCTGCCTGCCAAAATTCTACTGGTCCTCCAAAAGCGCACTCCTATGCCAACCTGTGAAGCCCCTTCCAAGATGTCCCGTCCCCTGCTTTGAGCCCTCCTAGTGTCGCTATGTACCGCTCAGATTCTAAGTTGTGTTGTCGTCCTTTGTAGGCTTGTCTATGCATTTCCAGGAGCTCAGGAGGATCAGAGACTGTATCGTTCACCTTGTCCTCACTCCAGCCCCCAGAATGAGTCCATATGGGTTTGCTGAATTAAATGGGCATGCAAAGTATTAAATTTAATACAACTACAATGTGAATGGAGAGCAAATAATCAACAAAGTAGAATCCACTCTGGAAAGAGCTTGGTGTAACCAAATGAAAACCTCTTTCAATGTAGTCTGTTTTGATATAATAAAATTTAAATTATTTTTATGTATATTTATTTTATTAGCATTATTTATTTTGTATATTAAAATTTATATTATTAATATAGTTATGTATAACTATATTAATAACTATATATCTCTGCAACCCACCTTAGTCCTAGAAAGGTTTAAAGCCATCAATAATTGTCAATAATACAGCATCATTTTCACCCATCGTCCCCAATTCCCCTAACTCTTATCTTGCTCTCCTTTTTATCCATAGTACTTGATCACCCGCACCTAGTATAGTTTTTCTCATTTATTCCGTTCGTTGTCTATTGCTTGCCTTCCCTGTCAAAATGTAAGCTTTTGAGGGCAGGGTTCTTTGCCTGTGTTGTTCCCATGTATCCCGAAGACTAGAACGGTGTCTGGCACGTGGCGGGAGCACAGTAAATATTCACAGATGCAGGCATGCAGCATGGATGCACGAGTGAGTAAATGTCCCACCCAACTACTGGGAAGCCCGAACCGCACAGAAACTGCCTCACCAGCTCTGCCTTCAGAGACTCAAGGTGACAGAAGTGAATCCCTCTGACGTCTTCACAGGGTACTTTATTTTCAAAACCATCCACTTTTGAATAACCTGTCAAAAGCAAGACATACCTGAATATTCTGGAAACTGAGAATGCCTTCCCCAGACCCATCCTCAGCTCATCTCTGATGAGCAGCATGAAACACAGCAGAGCAAAGCAGAGGCGTTTTGCCCCCTGGTTAGAAACCCATAGACCAGAGGCCACAGTGCCTTCTGGCAAGTCACTCATCACATGAATTAAAGCAACGGTGTGATCACAGCCAAGTTCCCCACCATGGTGACCGTAAGTGACAACTGTGGTTATTGACAAGGCCCTTCCTCAGTGGAGCTGGAAGCTCCTTCTTCACCTAAAAGTGGACTCAAACAGTTCACATAGAGCGGTCTGAAAAATCGAGGGTCGGGGTGCGGGGGTGGGGGGGCAGGGGGCGGGGATGGGGCGGGGTGGCGTAACGTGATATACTCAGCACATAACACTTGACTGCTACTGGGTCAACTTTCTTCTAAAAGTTCCACATTTTCCCCAGTTACTACAATCAAGATCAGACACCAGTCACGTTCTGCGTATCCCATGCCTTTTCCCTGGGGAGATGCCAAGGCCCAAGAAACTTTTCTGGTCCAAAAACAGCCACGAAAGATTCCCTTTGAGGCCGGGTGTGTTGGCAAATATTGCTCCATCTGGAGGTCTTTGAAACCAAGCGGGGGGCTGGGATCAAGGGCGGTTTTAGTTTTCTTTGGATGCTTTTAAGTATTTTCCCAATTTTCTCCAGGAACGGCTGTAATTTAATAACAATGGGAAAATGCTGTCGTTGTTTGGTGGTGAGATGATTTTCTAGGCATGCGTTCTAGAAGTGTAGAAGGCAGAGGGAAAGGAGGCGTGAGGCCGAGCCACCTATTCTGTGTCCCACTAAGGGGGTCGCGGCGCCTCCTGCGTGGGGGCGCCCGCTGTGGCCCGGGGGCTGAGACTGGGTGCCTGGAGCCCGCTCAGGGTCGCCGGCCGGGGGCATCGCGCGCCGGGCGAGGAGCCGGGAGGCAGGAGCCCTTGACTTACCAGGTCTGGGGCTCGGAGAGAGCCGGGAGCGCAGCGGGGTCCAGGGCGGCCAAGCGCAGGGCACCGACAGCCGCGCCCCAGGCGGCGCGCTCCGCGGGCAAGTGCGCGGCGGCGCGGGCGGGGCCTCCGGAGCCAGAGGGCGCCCCGCCCCGTCCCCGCGCGTCCCCGCCGAGCCCGCGGCCCACCCCAGGCCATCCCGGGGCCCCCCGATCCTCCGCACCCTGCGTCTCCAGCAAGCGCTCTGTCACGCGGGGTAAGCGCAGAGCCGGCAGAGAGTCTGTATAAGAACAGCCAGCCAGCCCTCCAGATATACCTTCCTGAGGAGTTCGGGACTGGCAGGCAAGAAGCCGCAGTGGCCAAAAGAAGTCCGTCCCGGAGAACCCCACTGTCGGCCAAGCACTCGCCAAACACATCTCCAAACAAGAACTTCAAATAAGCTCAAAACCCCAGCAGACTCCTTTTAGCTGCGTCCTGAACCCCAGCAGTGGCCATGCATCTACCCGGCAAGCATTTATTGAGCACCTACTGACAGGTGTCCCGTCCTGAGCTGGGGGTGCAGCTGTGGACCAGACAGACAGGGGTCCCAGTGCGCAGGTGTCGGTGGTTGGAGCCACCCATGCCTTGGCACCCCAGCTCCAAAGTTCCTGGGGCAAGTGGGAACAGCCTTTCAGGCCTCCAGGAGCGAACTGAGCCTTGGCCCCAGGAACCTCCAGGCAAATTTCACAGCAGCTGCCTACCAGCTTGGCGGGGGGGGGGGCGCGGGGGGTGGGTAGGGGGGTGGCGAGCGTGAGACGGGCAATTCCCAAACGACAGTCCTGTGAAAGCGCTGGGAAATAAGGTCCAGGCTTGCGGTCTGCAGGCAGGGAACAGAGAAATTAGATTCCTGACCTAGAGATAGAACACGTTTTCTCGGACCCCCCTAGTCTTCCTGGGCCAGTCACTTCCGCTTGAGCCTCCGCCTGGGGGTTCTCTTGGGGAGGAGGCCACTGAAGGCTCTGGGAAGGGGTCCATTGGATGTGGCACTTGAGGACGCAGCCCAGCTAGCACAGGCAGAGCTGGCACTCCCCTGCACCACGGGTGCCAGTCTAAACCCACACAGCCACTCTGGAAGGTTCTAAAATGTCCATAGCCTTGATGTGTACTTATACTGTGTGAAATCTATTCTATGAGGGGGATCTGAACTGTAGAAAAGCTTTATGCATAGAAAAGTTCTTTGTAGTTTTACTTAAAATAACTAGAATCTAAATGTCTCAAAATAGAAAAGTGGTTACATTATGTTACGTATGATAGAATGTTATTCTACATACTGGAATGTTTTATGTGGTCATTAAGATAATGTTTACAAATAGTTTGTAATGTTAAGTGAAAAATACAAAACCCTAAATTGTACATACAAGATGCTATGCATTATTTCAAAAGACTGTAAGAAAACACATCATGATGTTAATACTGTGTGCTAGTGATGGGCTTACATGGTATTTATTTTCTTATTTATACATTCCATGTTTTCCTTTCCTTTTTGTTTCTGCAATAACTATATTCTTTAATATTTAGGAAAAAATACATAAACTTTATCTGAAAATTCTCCGGAGTCTACCCCCTCAAGGTCATGCTGTATGTATTTAGTATCTTTCTGCTCACCTTTCCACAGAAGGACTCCACCAGGAAGGAAAAAAATGGATCATTGAAGCAAAAATGTTTGTCCTGTAGAATTTATGTGTTACCCTTTCAGTAATAATCCATGGGTCAGGTAAACATGCATGGACACTGTGCTCCAGACCAACTGCAGAGACCCCCCTGTCAGGGGACGGGGCGGTCGATGTCTGCCCACCTGTCACCCAGTTACTGTGCAGACTGTGTGTTTGGAAGTGTCTTCAAAAAGGTAAAGTAGGGACTTCCCTGGTGGTGCAGGGGTTAAGAATCTGCCTGCCAATGCAGGGGACACCGGTTCGAGCTCTGGCCCAGGAAGATCCCACAAGCCGCAGAGCACCTAAGCCTGTGCTCCACAATTACTGAGCCTGCGCTCTAGAGCCCACAAGCCACAACTACTGAGCCCGCGTGCCACAACTACTGAAGCCCACGCACCTAGAGCCCGTGCTCTGCAACAAGAGAAGCCCCTGCTCGCCGCAACTAGAGAAAGCCCACGCGCAGCAACGAAGATCCAACGCAGCCAAAAAAAAAAAAAAGTAAAGTATTCTGTGAGTGGTGATTTTTTTTTTTTGCGGCAAGCAGGATCTTAGTTCCCCCACCGGGGATCAAACCCATGCCCCCTGCAGTGGAAGCAAGCACACAGTCCTAATGAGTGGCGATATTCTTATTTCTCTCCCTGGTTCTCTCCATCCCAGGTGTGATGAATTATTTTATTGCAGTGACACTGTTGTCATCATTCCCTATTCGTAATGATAAAACACAATTACAGATAAGAGAGTGTATTTTGTTGCCTTCGGCGAACTTGAAATGGCTTCTTTTCTCTTCCTCTTCCTTCTCCTTTTACTCTTTCATTCTCGCCTCTTCCCATCATACAGGTGTGATTGGTCTTAAACAAGCATAACAACAGAGCGACAAAGTCCTTGGGTCATTTCCCTTTTTCCTCTGGCTCCTGCACCTTCTCCATTCCTCTTGGTCCCCTCACTGGGAACTGTCCCTTGGGAGAGGGGATGGCAAATGTGGGCTCTGCTCCTCTTGGTGGGTTTATCGTCATCTTCCATGAGCTCCCACCTCAACGCAGGTGACATCCAAAGCCAGAGCTCCGGCTGCTTCTTGTTCTTTCTTAGGAAGATCTCAAATCTCAACTCGCAGCTTGGAGTTCCTGCTCGTGCTCCTAACCCTTTCCACACGCTGCCAGAGAAGTAGAGTCCCCGTCACCAGAGAGGACTGTCTTCATTGTAACCCACCCAGCATGCACATACAGAGCCCAGGATCATGCAGATAGCTCTTTGCCGTTTTCTCTGGCTGCTGTTTCATTGGCATCCAGATACCCCTGTGTTAGCCTGGGGAACATTCCTTTCCCTTAGGACCCCTTCCTTCTTTTTTTTTGACCCTTACTGCACAGCTTCTGGTATCCTCGAGGGCAGCCCTCACCTGTCAGCGAGAAACACCTGGAAAACCAGCAACTTTTCTTGAGCAGCCACAGAGCATAACCTGGGTGCCGTAGTACGTGAAAATTGCAATACTTCCTCCTCACGAGAAAGACAAGGAGGAGGAGGGTCATTGAAGTCCCCATCCTGCCCCCGGTGACGGGTGAGGAGGTACAGAATGATGGAAGAGAGCCCGGCCCTGCTGCCTCGGGTGTGGTCCCCCCAGCGCCGCCCCAGCTCCATCACCATCCCACGCAGATGGCTGGACGCGTTTGCGTCTTCTCTACCGGCCATTCAATGCTCGCATCTTTTCTGTCCCCCTTCCTTAGCCAACAGCTCCCACCTGATTCACTTGGTCACGGGAGGCCAGCTTCAGTTTCCTGCCAGGACTCCTCTTTAGGTGGGAGTCCTGCATACAAGATGCATCCTTCCCAAACGCGGCATTCTCCTGGCATTCTCCTAAAACCCTCTCGAGGGCTGATCCTGTTCCAAAAAGAAACCACTCCCAGCCTACTTGGGGCCCTACAGGCCATTCCAGCTCCCCAATCTCATTTCCCAGTGCTCTGCTCCCCTGAGCTCCCGGACCAGCAAACGAGGCACCTCCATCCTCTGTGCACTGCCCATCTTTTCCCCCCTGCTCCAGGCCCTTGTTCATGGGGTCGGCCCTCTGCTTCCAGCTTAACAAACCAGAGGTTGATGATCGTCCTGCAGCTGGAGCTCAGGACTTTTTCAAATCCCAGATCTCCAGCAAAGGTCTAAGACTAGGGAATGCTAGTCTTAGACTAGCTGCGCCGCACGGCATGTGGGATCTTAGTTCCCT
This sequence comes from Physeter macrocephalus, assembly GCF_002837175.3. NCBI lineage: Eukaryota > Metazoa > Chordata > Mammalia > Artiodactyla > Physeteridae > Physeter > Physeter macrocephalus. Next base: position 21,131 of record NW_021146339.1, read on the forward strand.
GACCAGAGATCAAACCCGTGCCCCCTGCAGTGGAAGTGCGGAGTCTTAACCACTGGACCGCCAGGGAAGTCCCTGTTTGCTTTCATTTTGAATTGGTTTTTAGATTTTAAAAATTGAGAGCTCTTATACTAAATACCTAGACTTTGGCTTCTCTCACGAAACCCAGTGGATTTAGAAACTTATGCCCATATTTGGCAGGACAAGTGGCAGGAGCTGAGGGCACCAGCCCCTTTCCAGAAAAATGCAAACTCCACATTCTCCCTGACAAGGACACTCAGCAGGCCCCGCTTACGGAATGCCCTGCCTGGTTCTACAGGTACTGAGTTTGTCACTTTTATTCTAGGCCCTTCCCTTCCAGGAAAAAGTTCCTGCAATGCCCTTTCTCTGGCTGTTCCTTCACTTTGCACACCTGGGAACTCACTTCCTCATTGACTTGTTTTGGCCTTGCTCAGATGTCGTGTTGCACGTGCTTTTTGGCTGTTTCAGATGTGTATGTTCTGTTTGTCCTTTTAGAGCAATGGTTCTGGATTTTTCAGGATTCCTTTGGGAATCTGAGAAAAGCTATGGCTCTCCCCAGCCCTTACCCCAAATGCACACGTGTGCAACATTTTGGCTACAATTCCGCAGACTTATGGACCCCTGATGTTCTAGATGATTCTTGGCTGCTGTGTTAGGAACTGCTGGTTTAGGACAAGGACTGTCTTTCCCATAAAACCAATTCAACTCTATGGCATCAGTTCTATGGGGCTCTACAGTGCACGGTGCCACTGAGTGTTGCCTGGTGGGCGGACGGCAAGATTGTCCATTAAAATAGTCATTTAAGCTGCCTCTGCCCAGGTCTCGGGGGCACTTGCACTAATTTTTATCACCCCCAAGTCATTCGAAGAAGACGACGCAGCTGGCTACAGACCCATGGATTCAGGCATCCCAGCTGCCCTTGCATTTGACAAATAACCACAGCCTTCACCTTGTTATGAAAAGAGCACAAATCCAATTAAGAAAGCTTTTCCAAAAGAAATAACAGTGTTGATTTCTGGCCTGCTCCCCGCCTCTCTCCACCCCTTTATGTCCTGGAATAATGCTGTGCTGATAGGAACATGGATAAATTAATTACAGCCTGGAATGTTATTTATGGCTAAGAAAGAACACTAAATCTACACATAGAGTGTCTGACATTTGAATACAAGCATAGTCCTTACGTTTAAAAAAAAACCCTCAATCCGTCCAGTTTACACTGACATATGTCTAATCCTTTTAAATGCTGTGGATTTAAAAATCACAAAGGTAACAATATGCTGGCTGTTCTACTCGGCCAAAGAACAAGGAGACGCAGGAGTGAGATTAGCATCTCTTCAGTTCTTTGCATGTCTGAGATTATTTCAGTGTACCTCCAATTCCTGATAACACAGAAGCACTCTTGTGGCCAAAGTGCCTGAAATGGAAATGCATTGGCAAGCCTGAATTTAAAACCAGCGCAGGCAGCCTTTCTGGGAATGTGTGTGAAGGTCACTTTTTTTTTTAGAAACGGACTGTCCACAGCCATTGTCATGGTTTCTGTGTTATTTCAACCAGGACCTCAGCCTGGAAGTCTGGATTCATGTGGGTTTCTGCAGTTCCTCCACGGGGATTGAAGGAAAAAGTGAAGAAATCAGGGGTGGTGTCCAGCATGACTCAAAAGGGGATGAGAGGAAAAATATTCAAAGGAAATCTTTAGAAAAGCAAATGCCAAAATATTGGGTTGGCCAAAAAGTTCGTTTTTAAGTGGAAAATTTGTAAACAGTGAAAAGATTTTGATAACAGTCTTTTGTTTATTAATTTTTTAAATTGTCGTTTATTTTATTTAAAAATTTTTTATTGAAGTAAAGTTGATTTCTAATATCGTGTTAGTTTCAGGTGTACAGCACACTGATTCAGTTATATTTATATATTCCTTTTCAGATTCTTTTCCCTTACAGGTTATTACAAAATACTGAGTATAGTCCCTGTGCTAGACAGTAGTAGGTCCTTGCTGGTTGATAACAATCTTGATTTTCAAACTGAATCCTTATTCTAAGTAGTGTCCTAGTTTAAACTCGGATCCCTTTCCTTACAATTTTTCCCAATAAATAAATCTTTTCCGTGGATGACTAGTCAGTTCAATTCAGTATTTATTGAGTTCCTCTATGGGTAGGTTGTAGAGCACCCAATCAAATGTATGTTCAAATTCACCCATCTTGGGCTTCCCTGGTGGCGCAGTGGTTGAGAGTCCGCCTGCCGATGCGGGGGACACGGGTTCGTGCCCCGGTCCGGGAAGGTCCCACATGCCGCGGAGGGGCTGGGCCCGTGAGCCATGGCCGCGGAGCCTGCGCGTCCAGAGCCTGTGCTCCGCAACGGGAGGGGCCACGACAGTGAGAGGCCCGCGTACCGCAAAAAAAAAAAAAAAAAAAAAAAAATCACTCATCTTGCAGATTAAAGCTAAAATACCCTTTCTCTTGCTAACCTCCCCCATGTCCCCACCAACACACAAAAAGACTTTCTGGCAGAAGTGATCTTCTCTCTCTGCTGGGGACCGCTGTGCAGGTTCCAGCAGCACCAGGGTTTCACTTATGACTACGCCCTCCACCCCCAACAGTGATCTCAGGACTTCTTTTCATTTCTGAAGCCCCTACCAAAGGCCAGTCTGTATTGACTTTTACCAGGAATCTCACAAGAGTTTCTGGGCTGATGTCCTGGCCCAGTCCAGCCCTCTTCATCCATCCTTGCATGGTCCACTTCACCACTCTTCATTTTCTGCCTCACATGTCAGTAATCAATGACCGTGTTGGCTGTCCTCCAGCAGTAAGCTCTACCAAGGGACAGGCTCTACCAAGGGACTTGCCTTTCAGTCATCTACTACGATCAGCAAGGAGATTGGCATGTGGAAAGAGATTCCTAGATATTTCTTGAGTGGAAAACAAGTTGCTCATCTATGCGTGATTTGGGGGATGCCCCTTTCTGGACCAGTCATGGACCAGACCATACCACCTGGTGGTGTCTGAGCACGACAGCGCCTCAGTGAACATTTGCTGAATTTAACTGAATTGAATTGAATTTTGGAGCATGGAAATTTGTACTAGAAATGTAAATGGGAGGATAAGTGGGAATGACACTATTTAATTAAAATCCAGTGCTGTGACAGCAGATCAGACATTTTCTCCTCTGATACTATTCTTGAAATTACAAAATGCTCAAGGTATCAAAAGCACTGAAAAATTGGTCAAGGGAATTGTCTTTAATGAATGCCATGATCGTTCAGTGTTCTATTTCTCTTGGCTGCAAGAATGAGTAAAAAGTAAAATTGGGATGGGCTCTGGGGGAACAGGCTCTGCATGTAACCAGCTATTCCCTAAACCTGAACTAAAACACTTGAACTCTCTGTTTTTTGTTTTGCTCATTTGTCACTCGGGGTGATAGGAATACCTGCTCTATCTGACTCATTGCATTGGCATGATGAAGTAAAATAGTTTCTTTAAATCCCTGTGAGACAAGGCAGTAAATGGAAAATAAGAAAGATAGGGAAGAGTGTTCTGAACAAGGCAGCTCAATGAGTTCTTGCTTTGATCCACCTTTTAGCCTGAACACAAAACCACGACAGATAAGGTATAAAAATAGAAAGCTAAAAAGAGATATCTGGCTCAACAGAGGCAGAAGAAAACTCCTGGAAGCCTCTGACCCAGGGGGCTCTTTGTCTAAAAGCAGCAGGGAGTTTGGCTCCTATGGGATAAACCCAAGACACAAACACCGAAGATGGCAGACAGGAACTAAGTACATTGCTTAAGTCAAGAACTGGGGTGGGAGCCCCATGGCTTTCCATTGCCTGGAGACCAATATTTTAGAAGAATGAGAGTCTAG
>NW_021146340.1:0-25000 GCF_002837175.3 Physeter macrocephalus
TCCTATGTGATCGATTGGAGTGTGGGTGCATTTGACTTTTTCTGATTGGTCCTAAGATGGAAGTGGGGACAAAGATTAGGAAAGATGTCAGTTATTAATCAAGTCCTGGCCATTTGGGGCTGATTATTACAGAAGTTATTGTTTAGCTTCCTGGATTCTCACTAGGGATAGCAATCTGGCTTCCTACAAAACTGACTTAGAGTGGGCTGCCTGCCTAGGCTGATTACTGTAGATAAGGAGTTGGCTTTCTGGGCAGATTGTTACAGATTGTAGGTCAGGGCTCTATTTTTAAACATGGCCTAGCTATTTCCTGTTTGTATATTCCATGTCTCACTACCATATAGGGTCTGACCTAATCTCCTAGAAGTGCAGATTAGACCCTGTCTCCAACTCCACCGTATACCCCTAACCACGCTGGGCTCCTCTGTGTTGTCTCAGTGCCTCCTGAGTGTTTGCATGAACTCCTTTTGTATATTCCTAAATCAGTCCCTCCCTCCCCAACTCTCTTAATCCTCTCACCATCTCCTGGGACAGGAAGGGCAGGGCTGATCTGCCTTTGCCTGTGGCATCTCCTCCTCTCCTGGAGCAGCAAGCAAGTTGTATCTCCAGCGGAATAACTTTTCTACCTGCAGGGGAACACCGAGATTCTGGGCGCTTCTGGTTGGTGCTTAGCAGGTCAAAGAAGGAGATAAAGGAATTCCAATGGGTCTCTGAAAAAATAGTCTTTTTGCAAGACTATTGTCTTACTTCAAAAAAGTTTTTCTTTTTTTGAATATCAAAAGCTGAATATCAACTCTTTCTTTCTGTTTGCATACTCTGTGTAACACCCACAGACCTCTGGACAGATGACCCTGGAACCAATTAGGAGGAAGGACCTATACTTGCAAACCCAAAGAGAAAATTACATGAATACTTTTTCAAAATATGGCTCTCATTATAGAAGATACTCTTCATTGTGTTTGAATAGAATTCTTTTGTCCTGCTTTTCTTCAACTGGCTTTCTTTAGGGGAACAGAGGTTAATAGGGAGAAATGAAGCCATTTCTTGTGCCCTGTTTAGAAATGATCTCTTCCTCTTCACTTTAAGTGCTGGAGTATAAAGTCTCTTTTATCCTCTCCGTACAGGGCTCCATCTTCTCAAAAGGGTCTCCATTGGCTTTTCTATTTCTTCACCATAATTTGAGCTCCCCACCCCCTCTTGCTTGAATCTTAATGGAAAATAGATCTGCAGCCCATCACTTTTAAGGATCTTGTTCATAGGGCTCCTCACCTACCTCCTCCTTTACTGCAAACTCTCCTTAAAGTTTGTGCGCACCTGTGTGCGTGTAATAATAGGCCCTCTATCCCTTCCTTGTCTTGATCGCTCTTACAGACTGTGTGTAATAATAATTTTATATCTGACTTTGGCTGTTACTTCACTCCCTCTAGTTCTAACCCATTATTTTACATTTTCAGAGGCTCATTATGACTCATTGGGCAGCCGAAGAAACATAATGAGTCCAAGATGATTGCACATGGCGGCGCTCCACAAATAGATATTAAACAGCTCATGAAATCTATAAATGTCCTTACTATCCTGGGTGCATTATAAAGCTATGAATCAATAATTCAGCCAAGTTTTTTTTATCCTCTCTTTAAAATCTGGCTTTCTGGATGTTTTTCCTCCTGGAAATGGAAGCTATGTACATATTGGGAAGAGAAAGCTAGAGGAAGGGAAGAAGAGAAAGAAAGATGATGAAGACGAAAACAAAGAAGAAAAAGAAGAAAACATAAATTATTTTAATAGTTTAAGCCCTCAAAGCTTCTTGACTGCTGTCCACGTAAGGAATAAATAATAGTAGGCACGACACAGGCGCTCAAAAAGTACTTGTTGAGTGTGCAAATAAGTCCTATGACTATCTTCCATTGAGTTTACACATTGGTTTTGATAATTACCTTTGCTGAATATTCATCCTGTGCCTGGAATAGTACGTGCATCCATTCATTAATTGTTAAATATGAGGAAGGAACTGGTATTATCCCCATCAGCCGGGTAATAAAACCAGAAGCCACTGATGGAAGAGCGATATTCAAGCTGAATGTTTGATAAAAGCTAATAATCAGAGGGAATTCATTAGAGCATTGAAAAAGAATGAAGAGTGAATGGAATTTGGATCCCCGTTGAGGATTTCCTTTATTGACAAACGATTCCATCATCCACCAACTCGCCAAACCCCAAACCCTGGGCATCATTCTAGACTCACCACCATACACAGTTCCTCACCAAATTCTCTCTGTTCCTCAGCAGTTCTCATATATGCCCCTTCCTGCCTCACCACCAAGGACAAATTCCAAACTGTCATTAATTCTTGCCTTAGTCGTTGAATGAACCTGCCACCCAATCTTCCTGCTTCCAGTCCTGCTTTCCTCCACACTGCTCACCAGAGTAATCTTCTGAGATACGAACCTGATCATGTTATCTTCTGCTTAAGAGTCTTTCGGTGATTTCCCGTTGTCTCCAGGATAGATTCCAAACTCATTAAGTGAACATACAGAGTCCTTCATGATCTCGCCCATCCCTCCCCATCGAGCCTCATCATTTACCATCTCCTCTCCTTACCAGTTCTTCTTACGGTCATCTTGAACATTATACCCTCCACAGGACACTCTCGTGTCTCTGAACACCCACATTTGCTCTCTGAAATGATCTCTCCCTTCTCATCATTGCCTTAGTTGGAAGTTCCTTTCCTGCAAGTTATCTTTCAAGCCTTAGCTTTGTTTACCTCTGGGACACTTTACCGTTCTCCCGTCCTGCCCCTTCCTTCTTGTCATCTCTCTGTTCCCCTGACTACCTCTGATGTACACACTTCTCAAAAGTGGGCTTCATGTCTGTATCAGCCAGTGTCCCAGCAGGAAACAGATGGCACCCTCTGATCTGTCTAGACTAAAGGAGAGTTTATTTACAAGGGACTAATTATGAACTTGTGGGCGGAGTTCAGTGGAACCACAGGAGCTGGTGTAGAAATCTGGCGCTAGCAGCAGCAGAGCTGTCACCAGGGAGAGGATGAGGTAGAGAGTAGGTCAGTGGAGGATGAGCAGTGACTTTCTATTCAGCTATCCTTCCAGGGAGGGAAATAAACAGCCCTGAACTCCCTTCCTCTCCGTCTGATCTCCTGGAGTGCTCCCCCATTGATGGAAGCCAATGAGAGCCTTGTTGCTGTGGTCCATGTAGGACAGCCTCTCAGGGAAGAGAAAAAAGGTGGTATAGAGGAAGAAAGACTTTTCTTCTACCCTCTTAAGTTCTGTGACTGGGTCTGAGAATTAAACCGACAAAAGACAGATTAAGAGGAGAAAAGCAACACATTTTATTGGATGTTAATATGGTTACATGACACAGAAGCCTTCATAGAAAAGAAGATCCAAAGAAGTAGACAGGCCTGAGAGCTTACATACCGTTTCCACAAAGAACAATAAATTGTAGAGATGTGACAAGACAAAGGAGAAAGGGATTTGGGCTAGGAGCAGTAAATTATGGGAAAGTGACTAGGAAACATATGGGGGAAACTAATGGAAGATAAAGGCCATTTTAGTAAGTTTGTTTTACAGATTCCTCTCAGGGTCAACTCCCCATCTTGGCTGTAGGACTATTCACCTCTTTCTGGTACAGGGAGGGTACCCTTCTCATGGAAAATTTGTGTCCTGCTTTCAAGCACAGAGGGGGAGGTAGGAGAGCCCTTCCTGCGTCTGCTGTTTCCCAAGTGCTTTCAGTTCAAAACAAAATGCCAAAGTGACATAAGTTGCGGTGGCGTGCTCTGGTCTTCTTCGGTGGATCCGAAGGTACGCAGTGCCTTGCTTCTGTGCCCCACAGCTTCCCATGCACACCTCTGGGAGCCCACACCTCTGGCTGAGTTCCAGTTAACCGCTTAACTCTCTAGGGAACCTGTCTGCTACTTGTTAGGGGGGTGGGACTTTCATCTTTTTATCCCAATGCTTACCGTAATGACCAGCCTGTAATATGTACTCAGTAAGTATTCTCCGAAATGAAGTAACATTTTGAGTGTATACCGGGCCAGAATGGTTAGAAACCTTAGAGAGAATTTTGATAAGAAGCAAATTCAGAGCCAGATCCTAGTCCTCCTGATTCCCAGTCTTCCTCTCCTACTTAATTTTAACTGCAGTCTCAGGTTATTCATTGGAAGGAGAATTCACACGAGTTTCCCATAAATCCAAGAGTCTTCTATTTTGGCAACAAGAGAGAGACAGCGAGAAGGGTTGGATCCGCCTGCTTTGAGCCCTTTGCCAAAAGCAATCTCTGAGCTCTCTGGATAAGCAACACTTTCAAACCTAGCAAAGTGCCAGGAGCTGAAGTCATGAAACGAATCACGGGGCTCGGGAATAACACAGTTACACAAACTACCTCTGGTGGTTGGTGGTGAGGTAGCTTCGCTTTAACATCCTATTAGCACATGATCTTTAGTTTCCAAAGCCTTTCTTGGTTCCAAACCTGCAGGTGGTGATGGTAATCGGTGGGAGGAGGTTGAGTAAGACGTTTCCGAGTTGGGAGGCAAAGCTGTTGGTGCCTCCTCGCTGGATGATTCAGCGACGGGCTGCTGCTGTGTTTTTCCCAGGAAAAGCCAGCATTACCGAGGAAGTGAGTGCATGCCAGGAGCAGAAGACCGGAGCCTTCATCCGACCCGATTGGCATCATCTGTTTTTTTATCTGCCCTCCGGGAACTGTGTGCTCTTTGGGGGCAGAGGTCACGTCTTTGTCTAGTCAAGGATTAATGCGTAGTCGGCTCCCCCAGGCCCCCCAAAAGAATGAGGAAAGTTTATTGGATCTGAGGACGTGGATTTAGTGTTAAGGGGCTAGATCCTAAGACCTGGCATTCTTCTTAGCACTCATCTGTCCCCCTCGCCTAACAGAAGTGGTTCTATCAGTGTCACCTGGCTGATGTGATGATCCAGGAAGATCATGTGCTTGGAACTCCATGTGACATGAACCGTAAAGGTCAGATATAGCTAAATTGTCCAAAAGCCGTCAGCTAGTGGTATGACTTTGGACAAGTTAAACCACCTATATGAGCTTTGGTATTAAAATAAGGAGACTGGAAACTATGACTTATAAGGTCCTTTTCGTCTTTGAAATTCTTTTAAACTTCCCTGCTGTCAAACACCTCAACTGTCTTCTTTGGCAAGGCAGAAGCCATTCCACGAAGCTCCCACTGAAAAGGATAAAGGGAGAAATTGGCGGAATAACCAGTTTTGCTACTGCCAAAAGAAAAACAGCACTGAATTTTTTAGTTTCTCAGAGGACATGCAATGTTTGAAAGTCATCTTCCTTCTTGTATTTTCCAAAAAGAAAAAGAAAAGTGGAAGAGCCATCACATTCTGTGCATAACTTTTCTACTTACAGATAGAATTTTTAATGCATTTTTTTTTCTTTTCTGGAGGTGTAAGGGAGAATTCCCATAGCTGGAGGCATGTGTAAATCAGGGGACTGTGGGAGAATGCAAGTGTGATTGTGGGGCTACACTTAATTCATTAAAATGCGTGGTTTATGAAAATTGTTTTGCCATAAATGAGCTTTGTGGGAAGAAGAAGGCGGCAAGGATATGGATGGGGGTCGGGGGGAGGGAGGAGTAAGAAGTGCCGAGAGAAAGGAGTCTTATTTGTCGCTAAATGTTGAATCCCACATAAGAATGTGTCGTGAGCCAATTCCAGGAAATTATAACGCAGTTTGGGGGAGTGTACGTGTATTAGGCACAGATATTATGTGTTGACATTATTGTTGTCCTATTTTTATACTAATTGCGAATATTCTCCAATGACTTAAGAAAGTTTGAGGAACGTTCTTCGGAGTTAGCCTCCCTTCTCATTTTTTTACCTTTTATCAAATCGAATGGCAGTAATACAAGGACATTGTGCTTTTGTTCCTTTCTGTCTATACTGTGAATTATTTCAGAAGCCAACTATATTCGTGAGGGTAACACTAGCAGCTGTAACAAATAAACCCAAACGTTAGTGACTTAACACAACAGGAGTCTATTTCTCATTTACAGAACAGTCCAGTGCAGGTGTGTCTGGTGGGCACACAACTTTCTCAAGGAGATAACTCAAGAATTAAGGAGCCTGACATCTTGTGGCTTTGCTGTCTCATAGGAGCTTAGTGTACAGCCATGGAAAGAACAAATGAGGGTGGAGAAGCTACACCTTCTTCTTAATTGCTGTGGCTCAGAGTTGACAAATACTAATTCTACATTTATTCTACTGGCCCAGCCCAGATGCAAGAAGGTGCTGGAAATAGTCTCTGATGGCATAGTTTTTGCCCAGCAGCAGCATTTTACTAGGGAAGGAGGGGCATGAATTTTGACAAACAGCCATTGCTGTTCTGCCCACTTATCTTCATCACTCTCAGACTCTAAGAAAAATGGCAGCACTTCCTTGTCCGTTGAGTGTAACTTTTTCTCTAAAGTCCTTCAAAGCAGAGCCCTAATTCATCTCCTAATTCATACCAAATGCATGATTCTGAGGGAAGATCCCACACAAGCACTACCAGCCTCACTACACATCTGCCTCCAGGCTTTCCCCTGATCAGCCTCCACCTCTGTTTGGGATCCACTTCCTTTCAGGTACCAGCGCCCAGCCCCACTGGTTTCTTCTTACATTCTTTATGCCTTTGCTTGTTTTTACCCCAGGGGTCTCCTCTCTGAGAGATATTTCTTTGAAAAGCCTTGTCTCTATCAAAGGCATTCCAAGACTTGACAAACCAATGGGGAGATAACTTATCTTTAAGAAAACTCTTGGCAGTCAGAGACCTCAAACATACCAAGGACATCCCTTAATGTGCCTGTACTTACCGGTCACCAAAGGGTTTCCCTTCCTCACTCATAAGTCAGAGGAAAACTATTCATAATAGCCTCAAACTGTAAACAACCTAAATGTCCATTAAATGGACAGTAGAATGAATAAATATATTACGATGTATTTGTAGAACGGAATACTATATAGCAATGAAAAGAAATGAACTCCTGTTATACACATATACATGAAAAACTTTCAAATATAATGTCAGGGCTTCCCTGGTGGCGCAGTGGTTGAGAGTCTGCCTGCCGATGCAGGGGACGCGGGTTCGTGCCCTGGTCTGGGAGGATCCCACGTGCCGTGGAGCGGCTGGGCCCGTGAGCCGTGGCCGCTGAGCCTGCACATCCAGAGCCTGTGCTCCGCAACGGGAGAGGCCAGAACAGTGAGAGGCCCGCGTACCGCAAAAAAAAGAAAAATAATAATGTCAAGTAGCCAGACCTGAAAGAATATATAATGTATAATTCTATTCATATGTGGCCCAAATGCAAATAAAATGAACCTATGGTGTTATAAGTCAAGAGTGGTTACCTTTGGAGAGAAGAGGAGTGGTGGTAATTGATGGGAACCTGCCGGGGATTTCTCGGGTGCAGATATTGTTCTGTTCATTGACCTGGGTGGTACTTACACAGGTGTGTTCGTTTTGTGAAAGCTCATTGAGCTGTAAACTTATGATCTATGTTCTTTTCTGTATGTATGCAATACTTCATTTGAAAGGTTTTCAAAGCCTATCGGAATAAAAGAAAAAAAAACACCGCTCTTCTTCCAACTACCTGTTTCAACCCCCGAAGTAGGGCAAGACACAGTAGCTGTCTAGATGGTTAGGTGAGATTGCAAAGCAGCTGGACAAAGAAACAGGACTTGGAAACGCCCACACATTCAAAGACCCAGATGGCTCCAATATATTAAACGAAAAAGGTCATCTGGCTAGTGATCCAATGCACAGAAGAAATAGTTTCTGAATACATCCAGAGCGGTTCGTCTCAGAATTACCGGGTTGGGAGAACAGAATGAGGTCACGAAGTCAGAAGAACCATAATGCAATTCTGTTCTTCTAGCAACGGTCCCACCTTGGTCTCCCTCTTTCCCGCCAGTCTCCACGGTTAAGTCTCATGGGAAGTGGTTTTACTCACAGGACACGTGGCTTTCCATACCGGATGGCTCAGACTTAGGTTTCCCTAGAGATGGGGATGGATTGATTGGATATATTTGGAACTCTATTGTTTTTATAATATGCAGTAGCTGAGAACTCTATTCCAGAGCCCTGGAACTTCAATCTTCATAACATAAAGGGAATTTGACCTCCCCAATCAGAGTAGAAGAATAATTATTCCATCTCCTTCATATTTTTCTCATCGAATCCCTGAAATCTTAGGAGGTCTCTAATTGAGACTTCCTAAATTCATTTCCTCTAAGTATTCCACAGCAGCTAGAACGATTCTTGGTGCTGAGAATTTTCTCTGATGGAGATACAACTGCTCCTCTGTCAGAGTCCAGTGGAAGCTAACCTCAGTGCCATGTTTTCATTAGCTTTGGCGGTTGAGAGAATGCCAACAGGAGGGCAAGCAGGGGAAGTTCCAAACATGTCACCTTGAGCATAACTTAGAAAAAGCACAGGCTTTGGAGTCAGACAGATCTAGGTTCAAATACAACGTCCAAAAATCACCAGAGGCTTGACCATGACCCAATTACTTAATTTCACTTAGATTCAGTTTCTTCAATTATAAAATAGTGTTTATTTTTAAGAGATGCTGTATGTGAAACATAAAACAAGCTATGTAAAGTTCCTAGTACAGGGACTGACCGAAAGCAATAATAATGATTGATAATAATAATAACACTTAACTAGCACTTGTTATGTACCAGGCATTGTTATAAGTGCTGTGTGTATGTTGACTCATTTAATTGTCACAACAATCCTATGAGATAGGTCCTGTTAATAGTACGAATTTATAAAGGAGGAGCCGAAGCACAGGGAAGTGTATAACTTGCCCCAAATGGCAGAGCAAAGACGCCGACCGAGGCAGCCAGGCACAGGGCCCATGTTTGCTCTTTTCCACAACACCAAACCGGTTTCTGGAGCAATAAAATATGGATTACTTGCTTCAAGAAACTCTTCTCTTCTCCCCTTTCTCACAAGTCTTAATGGCATATCTAATTTTTACAGTTAGAAAGAGAGAAATTAAGGGCATCCCTATGTGTTTTCCCCCTGGATCTCGTTCTCACCTCTTCAGTGAAAAGTTTTAGAGAATAGGACTGCTTTGGTAAGCTCCCCTGTCATCCACAAGCACACATCAAGCGCCTGTGGCTTGCCAAGCACTGTGCTGGCTGATGGGGAAACAGAGGGGTGAGTCAGACTCTTCCCTCCTTGCCCCTCCTGTTCCTCCCCACGGAAGCTCAGAAGAGCAAAGACCAGAGAATAAGGCCTCAGTCTATGGATGGGCCATCGCTCATGCAGCCCTCCCTCCTCGGTCCACTTCCAGAGAGGTCTGTGTGAATCCCTGACTGCACCCAGCGCCGACTTACGCCAAGAGAGCCTTCCTTCTCCAGCCTGGATCGGCTTTGCTGGTTTGCTCTCGAAACAGCAAGCACGCTGTTTCTACCCCTAGACGCACTTGCCAGCAGGAGCTCACGGCCTTCCAGAAATTGCTTTGCTTTTATATAGCAGGTTTTCATTTTAACTCCCTTCCCCCTTTTTCTTCCCCCCATCAAAAATTAATTAAAACACGATGGCAAGCGCAGAATTCACTCACCCTGGCAAGAAAGGAAAGAGAAAGGAGAAGAAAAGAAAAAAACACATTTCATTGTTTGCCACACCTGGGGTGGCCGAGTGCTCAAGAGTTTGGTTGAGGCTGGAATTCAAGACGATCCCTCCTCCAAAAATCCAAACGCTCCTGCTGAGGGTGGCCACGCCCACTGGGCTCCCCCCGGGTCTGCAGGTTGTGGGGAAAGGCCAGGCCCTGAGGGCATCCTGTGCACCACTTGAATAACTGACTGCATACACAAGGCGCATCCTGTTCCTGCCCATGGCCCCCTTCTCCCTCACGCCACCTGTCTCCTTCCCAGGTAGCTTCTTCTCTTGACAGACCTCAGAAGCATCCTCTCTAGGATTAGAACTTGAATGAATACCCAGGTCCCAGTCCACCGGGAAGAGGCCATTTGGCCTTGACGGGTGAAAGAAAGCACAGGATCTGGGACTTGGAGAGCTTGCCCTACGCCTCTCTTCCTGTTTCTCCCTCCCCTCTCCCGACCCCCACCAAGCCCTGATATGAGTGGTGTGTGCCAAGATAGAATCAGCCACAGGACTTGGGAGCATTTGCCTGTAGTTCTTCTGGTCCAGTCTTGTGTTTTCACGTGTCTCCAGGCTTGGGCCAAGACCGACAGTGGTCACAACAAGCCCAAACTCTGCTTCGTGATGTGCGGGAACTTTCCTGGGGGATGTGTCACGTTGAAACCAATGTTGATGTTTCTCCTCAACTAGATGCTCTTGGAGATTACACGAAGGGGAGGAAGGGCAAGCTTGAGGAACTGGCGCTCTCCCAGTTTGCACCATTTTCTTCCCCGTTTGCGTGGCGTCCGTGGCTGCCTGATCTGCAGAGAAGCAGGAGTTACCCCCAAGGCTCAAAGGGCCGGGAGGGAGGAGAGAGTTGACAGCCCCGGCAGGGGAGCGCGTGGGGTTTTTGTACAGCTTTCCTGAGCTACAGGATTGATTTTCTGCTGGAGTCCCCAGGTATCAATGAACCTACAGTCCTCCTTCCAGGAATTATCAGACTCTGGGGAGACAATAAGAAAGGAACTGAAACCAGTTTTGAAAAGTTTTCCGAAGTCTGTGAACGCCGTATAAGGCCCCCCATTGGCTTTCATTTTTGCTGGGCTAAAGGGACGGGGGAAACACGAGGTGATTGTGTGGTTGGAAGCTTTGGCCAAGGCCTACGTTGCTCTGAATTAAGACGTAGGAAGCAGAATTTCCCCCAGGGCCCTGGGGCTGACTTTGAGTTGAGATTTCACGGAAGACTCTGTAGAGCGGGAAAACAGTTGCCTATTATGCTTGTGCAACAGAACGAGAGACTCTTTCACTCTAAGAATCTTTATGGGATGATCTAGGAAGCCTGAACTTTAAAGAGATGAGAAACCATCGGAGCTGAGGGGAAACTGGGTCGATTCTGGGCCTTAGAACAAACATTGCCTCCCGTGCCTTGTCTTGTGTCTTACTTAGGTTAGATTCCCCAGAAGCGAGCACTGAGTGATCCGTTTAAGGAATGTCCCCAGGAGAATCTGGTAGAAGGTTTGGGAAGTCAGCCCCAGAAAGGAAGGATGCTGGGTAAGTGTGCAACACGGGGCAAAGCCCCAGGGAGGGAAGTGGTGAGGTGTGACTGACACTCTCTCCAGCGTCTCGCTATGGCCTCCACTGTGCTCCTGATTAGGGCCCAGGGAAGTCTTTATATCCTCTCCCCATCCGTCATCCACCGGTTAAGGGCTGTCATCCCCGGAAGGATGCAAATTCCCATTATTACTTTTTTTAAGCTGGCAACGTAGTTCCAGAACCCTGAGGGTAGCCCTCTGACAAAGAGACACAGGTGCTGCTGGACACACCTGGAGCTGGTGCTGTGCAGGAAAATGAGAAAAGTTTCCCAGGGAATGTGGGCAAGCACTGACCACATCAGCTATATCTCGTCTGGACCCCATAGCCTTAGGCTGGCAGGTCGTCACAGAGCAGGTACAGTCATCTGTAAGAGAAGCTCTGCTGGAGCGATCCATGGGGGAGCAGGACGGAAGGACCTAGGTGGTCACTGGTGGTTCATGAGTGCCCCACACCCTGCCACTCATCCCAGGGCTACTGTCAACCCGTGGTCCCCTGGGGGTGTGCCATTTGTCTCAACTTGTTCTGGTTCCCATGCCCCTGCTTGACTGCAGGGAGGTGGGGGTCACGGTGGTGATGGTGCATTAGCTGGAGGACAGCCATGTACATCTCTGTTTTCTCCTCTGTTACCCACGTCGGCAAAGAATGCATCAGGCAGAGGCTAAAGAACCAGCATATCTTTCTAAACTTCCTGGCCGTCCCTCAGCCTGGAGCTCCTACAGCGAAGTGGGAACCGTCTGCCCGCACCACCCAGAGGTGTGACTTGAGCTCGCCATCATTAGCAACGGAGCCCAGCGCTGCACAGAGACTTCCGGAGGCATGGCCCTCATCTCTTACCCGCAAGAAGGAGCTTCTCAAAGCCTGAAGCTCAGCCGTTGGCCTCTCAAGTGTGGCCTGCCTCGCGGTGGCCTGCCGGCCTGCAGAGAAACAGAAATCAGATACAAAGGCAGCTCTGGGATCAGTTGTACCTCGTCCTGAAGCCTTGGGAGACCGGAACGGAGTCAGGGAACTGAGGCAATGACCCGAAGCAGAAAAACCCAGACTCCTGGTTTTGTGCAGGTGCAAATCCCGCTGGTTAAGGCCACACCACCGCGGGCCTCCAGATCCTTGTCGAGCCTCTGCCTCAGACTAAAAATAATCGCTCGTATATAAACAGACGTAAATGTATTTTTAACCTGCCTCAGAAAACCACCTTCCTGTTGGGTTTCAGGGTGCTCTCGCCGCGTCAACTGGCAGATCACAAAAGCAACTGCAACCGCTTGGAACTTTCCACCACAGACGGGCGATGGTGACCCCAGGTGACATCTGACTGCATTGCCAAAGTGACTTTGGGTTGAGAGATTAGAATCTCTAACTGCTTTGTGGTCTCAGAAGGCAAGGGAGGCCAGAACCTAAGAGAGTGGTGAGAGCCTAAAAATGCCGGGTGAGTCGCCCCAGGAAGATCCACTCGTCTTGAGGGTCATTCGTGTGGCTTCCTGAGGAAAGCTTTCTCAGCGAGAGCACGATACCGTTGAAACGTTGGGCTGTGGAGACACAAGAAGCCCGTCCCTCAGCCGGGCAGCTCACTGGTGGCTGCTTCCAGATGGGGTGGCATTTCACCCCCCAGGCCAGGTGGAGAGCAAAGAGAAACTGGCCAGCTGACACCGAACTGGAAGAATGTGACATTGTAAAAACTGTATTTTCTTTGAAAGGTGTGTACACGGCAGATGAGCCCTAAGTCACAGCTTATATCTAATAAAATCACCCTGTGTTGCTGCCAGGGTGGTCTTTGTCTAGCTCACTAATCAGACGTCGGACGCCTCTTCCTGCTCCTTGGCACTTACCATCATTCCATGAAAGGAGGAGATGGGGTCAAATAGGAATTGCACTGAGGGGACATAGTATGCTTTTCTGTGTGGTGCACGCCCCCAGGGAGCAAAGATAGGAATCATTAGGAAAATCTGTGGGTAAAGAAGCAGCGATATGTGCCCAAGGTCAGTGGCTGGGGAAGTGGCAGAGGCATTTGCTGGGCGCCAAAGTTAAGGTCGTTTGACTCTTAGGTGCTGCTTTGGTGATGACCTAATGCTTCCTGTTCTTCTGATGAAACGCTGGAAGCTGGTCCAATGGAACAAGCACGAAGCCCCCTCAGGAGAGCAGAGCCTGAACCCCCAACCCCCAGTCCATTCGCAGCCTCCCGCCTCTGCCATTGGAATGGTTGGGGAGGCTCCTTCCCTTTGGCCTTCAGCCCCGGACAATGTGATTTCTCGGGGTGGAAAGAGGAATTACTCTCACGGTGCCGACATCACCCCCTTTCTTCTCACCCCGAGGAGAGAGCAGAGGGGCAAAAGGGAGCCTGCCCAGGGACGGAGTTCTGAGACGTGAGGTAACGTTGGTTTCCCCATCCATGGCAGGAACCAGAGGGAGCCTGGCGGGGGCCCGGAGGGACAAGAGGGCCAGCTTGGAGATTTTCTTTATGTTTGGCCTGGAGGAGTTCCAACCTTAAACTCGAATGAAAACTTTAGAAACGTTGTATTACCAAAGCGTGCATGTGTGTATGTTTGGGGGGTAAAGATGGGGATAGAGGGATTCGAGGGGAAGGAAGGGGAAGGAAGGTGGCCACAGCGCAGCTGAACTCAACACCTAAACCTCACCTGCGGCATTCAGACCCCTATGACCCCCACCAAGAGGACGGAGCCTTACCAACCCCAATTCTCGGATTTTGCGTTTCAGTCCTACACCGGTCCAGGGATGTGACCGGTACACCTGGGTCCCAGTCGTCCACTTGACACTAACATGGTTGCTGACCTCCCTTAAATCTCCTCACCTCTCTGACCCTCAGCTTCTTCAGTCATCAGCTAGAGGTCTGAAGCAGGCAGCAGGCATCTTTCCATTCAAAGCGTGCGGTCCGGGCACAGTCAATGGCACGTGATTTTTAAGCATCAGCCTCCTGTGCTTCCAGGATGGATTTGAAAAATGGGAAATGTTAAGTGGCTCAATGCATTTTCATTTTCTGTCTTTTTCAAAAGACCTTTCCCGTTTCAGACACTGCCTGTGTGGTGAGTATGTGTGTGTGAAAGCATATGTTTGCAAAACGGATGAAACATTTGCGTATAATAGCATTTTCACAGCAGTGAGTATAAACCGGGAGAAACTTATCTTCCGCACGTGATCAGGGGTGGCTTTTCGTGGGTGTCTGTGAAATGACAGATTGTGCAATTTTTAGAAAAAAAAAAAGTTTCTAGGAAAAAACCCTACACAGGCAATAATATTTTGACCTTGAGGGGAAAAAAAATATGCTCGTTTGTTTATAGAAAATAAACTCCCCTCCAAAGTTTACGTTCAAAAGAACCTTGGTTGGCTGCTCATAAGTAAATTGAGAACAGAATTGTTGATTACGGAGGTTAATGTTCTTTTACTAAACTGAAAATATTGTACGTAATTAGATTAAGAAGAGATTTCAGAAGAAAGGGTGACGATTTGAGTAATCACAGAGTCAACGCGGGCACGTTTTGATTTCATTAGCCAGCTATTAGAGCCGTCTTTGGCATTTATGTGTGACGCGCAGGGTATGTAGCTGTTGAGAGTCATTTGTGTCCTCTGTCTGGACTCATTGAGCGACGATAATAAAACGCTGTTTTTAGATGAACAATGGGTGGCGGAGCTCCACCGGTCTCCGCAGGGTGCAGGGAGCGTGTTTATGCCGTTCAGAGAGCAACGGGCTGGGCCTGTAGGCCACGGTCATTTCACAGAGCAAAGTCAAGTCGTTTAAATCAACTAAATTGAAGGCAGTTTTGAAACGGCGATCAGTGATCCCAGTTTGGAGCTGCTTCTCTGTCAGTGGGAAGATCCTCTTCCAAGTCTTGTGCAAAGGGAGGGGGCCCCCGAGTGACATTAGCAAAACACGAGGGAACCCAGTGCCGCGTGTCCCGTGGGTTGTGGAGCGTGTGGACTCCAAGTGGGCTGACGTGGGAATATCATCCTCAGCCCAGCTGCCCACTTCCACGCCCTCCCTCCTTGGCAGAGACTAGATGGACCCATGACCGGCGGACACTCTGAAGGTCCCACGAAGGATTTAAGTGGGTGACTGTCACTGTCCCACCCCGTGGGAGGGCATTTCTCCTCAGGACCGTGAGCTTCGCCCACCTTCTCTCTGCCCCTCAAATGTGCTCCTCCCTTCCTTCTCCCTCCGTGCCCTTTAGGCTCTAGGTGTGAACCTCTACTCTGGGTAGAGATTAAGATCTCTGGTAACAGACTAAGAGCAGAAAGGCACTCACAGGCTGGTCTTCTTAAAAGGTCACCTCGCCTTCACGCAGGCTCACACAACCTCCAGGCTTTTGTAGACGCCAAGGGGTGGCTGGGAGAGTTTTAACACCTCTCTCTTTTCAGCCGTGGGCCTTCCCCAAGCCAACTCAAATAGCCACACGTTCCAGGGAGAAGCAGTGCGTTTGCCCGGTCAACACGGCCTCAAGATAGGTTTGCCGCACCCCACAAGCTAAACCGCATCCATCCCCGTCCACCATTATAAAATTTTCTTGCCACCGCTGAGTTTTAAGAAGTTGGGTAGAGTCCACTCACATTTTCATCCAACAACCCTTACTCGAGCACCTTCTGGACACCAGGTCCTGTGCTGATTGCTGAGGAGACATCCTCTCATAAGACCAACCCATGGCAGCTGAGGTCTCGCGGGGAGATAGACACGGAGACAAGCACAATACCATAGACTATTGGCCAGGTGAGGCACGTGCAGGAGGCCACGAGTGGCTTCCTCTGTGTCTTAGCTCATATGCCGCTATGACAAAACACCAAAGACTGGGTGGCTTAAACAACAGACATTTATTTCTCAGAGTTCTAAAGGATGCAAATCCAAGAGAAAGGGCCGGGCAGATTCAGTTCTCAGTGACATCCAGCTCCTAGATTCTTCCCCACTCACGTGACAGAGAAAGGAAACTCTGGTGTCTCTTCCTCTTTTTATAAAGGCACTAATCCCATCATGGGAGCTCCATCTTCGTGACCTCATCTAAACCTAATCACCTCCCAGAGGTCCACCTCCAAATACCATCACGGTTGGGGGTTAGGGCTCCAGCATATGAACATGGGGGGGACACAAACATTCAGCCCATCACTCCCTGCCAGTGTACCTAGCTCCAGACCAGCCAGTTCTCTTTTAGGGCTTCTCCTTGGGCCACAGCCCTGACTTTCCAGTCATCTGTGTTTCCCACCCTCCATACCACCATTTCTCTGATCCAAACCACTGGGACGGATTAAAACTACTCTTCAGCTGACCCCTCTGAGTCGCCCCACGGGTACATTGCCCAGGTCAGACTGCCCGAAACTGTTCGCCACCCTCTCTTCTAAGTGTCTCTTCCTGAATTTTCCCCCATCTTGGACACATTATAGTACTTTTTTCCAAAAATATCAGTGATGGCTGATTTTATGTGTTAACTTGTCTAGGATATGTTGCCCAGTTGTTTGGTTAAACTCCAGTCTAGATGTTGCTGTGAAAGCATTTTTGTTTTTTGTTTTTAGAGGCGATTAACATTTAAATCAGTGGACTTTGAGAAAAGCAGATCACCCTTCATGATGTGGGTGGACTCAAAGGACAAAGCATTGAGCCAAAGAGGATTATTCTCAAGCCTTAAAATCTAATGGAACTTACCGTTAGGTTTCAAGCTTTCTTGGGACACATGACCCTTTTTCCTTCCGATTTCTCCCTTTTGGAATGGGAAGGTCTGTCCTTCGACCGTCCCACCATCATGTTTTGGAAGCAAGTGACTTGTGGTCTGGTTTCCTAGGTTCTCATACAGAGAGGAATTTGGCCCCAGGGTGAATCATACTCAGACTTTCACCCATACCTTATTTAGATGAGATTTAGGACTTAGAGTTGATGCTGGAATAAGTTAAGCATTTCGGGGCTGTTGAGATAAGATGAATGTATTTTGCATGTGAGAAGGACATAAATTTGGGGGGACCAGAGGGTGGGCCATTATGGGTTAAAATGTGTCCCCCAGAGTTCACGTGTTAAAGCCCTAATCTCACAATGTGCCTGTATTTAGAAATAGGGTCATTGCAGACACAGCTGGTTCAGATGAGGTCATACTGAAGTAGAGTGGCCCCCTAATCCAATATGACTTCTGTCCTTATTAAAAGAGGTGACTTGGACATAGACACACACACACCAGAGAACATCATGTGAAGATTGGAGCTACGCTGTCACAATCCAAGGAGCTACTTGAAGCTAACAGAGAGGCATGGGACCGATTCTTCCCCAGGGCCTTCAGAGGGAGCTTGGCCATCCCGACACCTCAGTGTCAGAATTCTAATTTCCAGAACTGTGAGAGAGTAAATTTCTGTTGTTTAAGTCATTTGTTTGTCGTACTTTGTTACAGCAATCCTACCAAACTAATAGTGTCCCTTCCTTGTCACCTCTGCACTGCACACCCCACTGGATCCTCACCTGGAAGCCCACCATGTCACAGATGGGGGACAAGGAGGTCCTGCCTCTCAGCCCCCTGCCTCTTGGCCTCCCTGGCCTCTCCATCCTGCCACAGGCACAAATATCCACACGCACAGGATGTAGCCACGTTGGGACTGCTCTGGCCTCACGCCTCACAGCGCTCTTAATAATTAAGCCAAACATCGTTAAGTGGAGTAAGCACATTAGAATCTGAAATGTAGGAATCCCATTCCTACTGAAACACCCATAAGTGTAAAAAAAATGAAAGGAGAGAACACAGCCTCAAAAGTTATGTCTTTACTGAAAATGCTGGGAACATGAGGTCTCGGTTACTCAAAAAGACCCATGTGCTTCTTAACTAGCTCTGATCAGAGAAAC
Source organism: Physeter macrocephalus (assembly GCF_002837175.3). NCBI lineage: Eukaryota > Metazoa > Chordata > Mammalia > Artiodactyla > Physeteridae > Physeter > Physeter macrocephalus. The sequence continues at coordinate 18,008 of NW_021146340.1, forward strand.
CTAATTTCTTTCTATCTTCAAATGAATGCCTCTGCTGGATTAGAAATATGGAATAGAATAAGAAACAGCAGTTTAGGAGTTGAGGACCTGGGTTCAAATTCTGACTGGGTTTCTAACCAGCTCTGTGATCTTAGATAAATGACTCATTCAGTGCTTTGAGCATCCTCTTTCTCATCCATAAGTGAAAGCAAAAATGCCTAACTCAAGAGATAGACTTTCCTTTAAGTCACTTATTTTCTCGGGGGTCTGACTCCTGGAAGGGAGGGAGCATTTTAGCATAAAAAACTCAAGTCATGAAGTGAGAAGCCATTGTTGCCAGCATGAGGAAGGTCTGCCGTGTAGATGCTCCACCAGGAAGAATGTGAAAAACTTAAGACGGCAGGGAGCCCCCGCAGGTCCCCAGGTTGGGGCCGGGGTTGCCTATCAGCTCCCCAGAGAGCATCCACGTTTTGTAGGGCCCAGAGCTTAGTCAGTTTGGCGGGGGGAGCCTTTTTGAGGGAGTAGAAATCCTATATACAAATACAAAGGTAGAAACGGGGTCTTGAAAGAGGCTTGATGAATCCAACCATGTCCATTTGGGAGCCCAGGAGTAGAGCCCGGACCTTGGGCAGTGCAGAGAGAGAAGGGAAAGAGGAGGGAGAGTAAAATAACAGAAGGGATTCTAGAACACCCATCTAAAGCTGATTCAGTATGGCCGGAGCGTCAATATTCATCCATTCAGGTGTTTGTAACTGACTGCTAGCAAGATCAAATTCTTTCTTCTTCATTGTCGTTCTGTTTTCTTCTTCCTTTTAACTAGCTGGCCCCACGTGCCTGCTCAGATCTGAAAATATTTTGTCTGTCTATCTATTTTTTTTCTTAAAGTGATGCTAAGGATGAGCTTCGTGTCATGACACTCCCCACAGGCAGTCAGGGCCCAGCTTTGGACCACGTGTGGATTGTCTCCGCTGGTCACACTGAGCCTGTTCGCATGAAGCCTGGAGACAGCTGCTACCGCAGAGGAAGGAGACATCACCGAGAACTTGACCTGCAGGGAAACCCGGGTGTAGGAAGGAAGGAGCGGGTCAGACGTTCAATCAGCACATATTTAATGGAACATGCAAAGTCCACAGTCACTTATCTGAAGCCCTGGAGGCCAGACAGGTTTCAGAATTCAGGATGTTTCAGATTTTAGCAAGGCACTACGGTACATAAACCAAATGTTTGATAACATCCCAGAGGGATCTGAGGCAACACCCTGGGAATCAAACACATCAATATTTCCACAGTCCTGTACCAGCAAAATACATGAATATTCACACTAAGTGGGATAAACGGAGCCTTCTATCACTCCACACCAAAGCAGTTATAAAAATCTTTCTGTTTTCAGAGACTTCTGGATTTTAGATTTATGGATACAGGACTGTGGACTTGGGCCGGGTGCCAGGCGGTGTTTGAAGTGCATTGAGGACCGCAGACCAGGTGCCTGCGGGAGCTGGGGGTTCCAAATGGGGACGGTCCCTCTCTGGGCCACATCAGATACAGATATAAGCCCCATGGGGAGAAGGCAGGATTTTAAAGGGAAGAAAACGAAACAATAGAAACAGTGTGCTTAAAAGTAAGATCTCTGATAGAAAATCACACGGGGAATAGAGGACACCCCCTCCACCCCCGGCCACAGTTCTTGTCAACAATAGAAGGCCCAGTGACGACTCTGGTGTCCTGAAGGCCAAGGGCCTCAGCTGTGGTTGGAGATGTGAGAGCCCGGCAGAGCAGGCAGGACACAGCTGATGCGCCCAACAGAAGCAGAGCCCGATGGCAGGAGACCCACTTCTCGTGGCATGTGTGCAATGTGTGTGTCAGGGTGGGAGCGACAATGGGGCATATTGTGGGACGGGGAGTCGGAATATTTTCAGATCTGAAAGGGCCTGCAGGTCCAGTCAGTTAGCAGAAAGTGTGTGTGTGTGTGTTTGCACATATAAACAACTCTCGGGAGAAAGCTCTTCTTCCACCCACTTAGGTTGAATGGTCAGGGCCTGCAAATTAACTAACAGTAGATAGATTAATAGGAGAAAAGACAAGGTTTATTTACACGTGCCTGTGGGAATTCTCAGTAATGAGTACTTGCTGAATACTCAGAGGTAAAGGTTTCTATATCAACTTAACAAAACGGGTGGGGGGCTTCAGTGGGAAAGTATACCAGGTTCTGCTGGGTTTTTCTTGATGCTGATGGGAATGGGCAATCTGTCTCCTTCCTGGAATTTGCAGGGAATCCCCTTGGAGCGGGGGTTGGTGGCAGCTGTATTTTTCGGAAGGCTCTGCTTTAGTCAGATAAGGGAAGTTCAGGTAAGATTTCAAATATTTTCAATCTAAAATAATTTTTATGCCAAAACCATGATGCTATACATACATATACATACACACACACACACACGCATAGGTTCATACAAAATATATAAATATATTATAAAAAGAATATATATACATATGTAGAAAAAAAGAAGAGAAAAGAAAAGAGAAAAAGAAATGTTTCTAATAATCAGTCTTGAGCACATTGATTCTCAAGGATGGGTCATAGCATTTCTGCACCTTCTGGGTCCATATTGAATCAGCTTCAGTGGGTGTTCTATATCACTATTTATTGTTATTCTTTAAATCTCATTTAAATCTCTTTTCTCTCATTCTCCACTGTTGGCTCCCCTGGAGCTGCAGGATCAGGACAGGGAGAGAGCTGGGGAGGCAGAAGGGCAGCTTGTGTGTTGGGGTGCTTTGCCGAGGGCCTTCTATTTTCTGATGGGGCAGCCCCAGGCTCTTGGCCAGAGGAAACTGGGCTCCAACATTCGCTGGGCTCCTACAGGCTGGGAAACATGGGCATAGACTCCCTGGTGAAGAGCCTCCACAAAATCTAAGAACTCTCTACCTCTTCCTACATTGCACAGCTCCCTCTCACTCCCCCACAGAGCTCCCGGAGGTCATTCTGGATTCTTCCAGGAAATAGCTTAGGGAAGTTTATCTCTCCTTTCTCTCATCCTTGGGGATGTAGGGGAGTAAAACTCATCACCCTCAAATGTCTCTGTCATGCAGATTATTTCAAGCTGAAAATAATCAAGGCCCAAAAGACTCAGAAAGAAACTTTGACCTTGCCCTTAACTACCTAAAAGAATCTAGACAGAGGGCACATACCCAGAATAGAGCTATCACCATAGATATCCTCAAAGAATAGAGGCTATAGGTCTGGTGGGAGGAGCTCTAGGAAGCGGCTAAAGATCAGAGTCCACTCCATGTCCCGTTGGCTCTGCAGGGTCCAGCACGCAGTTATTTACCAAACATTTGCTCATCCGCCTCCATGTCAATTGCCTTCCTCCCCTTTGGTGTCCCAAACCACTACATCCAACATCCCTCTTTGTCTTTAGCTGAAGATGGTATTTAAGGTGAGGGCTTTGGCCATTTTTGGTGAGTAACTCAGTTCTCCTGGGTCTCTCCCATGTGTACCTATTATCACATTTTTGTTTGATTTTCTCCTGCTAATCCGTCTCTTGTCAATTTAATTCTTAAACCAGAAGGATAACCTAGAAGGATAGAGGAAAATTTCTTCTTCCCGGACAGGGACAACAGGTGTGGACCATCCCGCGGTGCTCTGTGTCTCACCCCACACCCTTCATCTCGTTTCTCAGTGGCCCAGCATTTCACCCACCACCCACATTGGCCTGCCCCACCCATTCGGGGCTCCCTGCATGTAGCAGGGATTTCACCAGCAAAGGGCAAGACTGTCTGCAGGCTGATTCGTTACTGAAGAAAAGGTGAAGCCATTTCTGAAGGAGGGTTCCATTTGAGAAGGGAAAAGCAGCCCTGGTCAAACTGGTAGCAAGTCTCCTGTGAGTGTCCTGGTTCTCTGGGTAAGACTGCTTCTGCTCCTGTTTATCCAGCACAGGGCAAGTGCTTTGAATAGACGTCTTGGCTGACACGGATCCCTTTGCTCTGTGAATAGGGCGATTACTAAACAATGAAGCTATTACATAAGGAGCAAGGAGTTGGCTGGAGCCAACCAATCTTGTCCTCTAGGTTTACAGAGCTATAATTATCCAAAGTTTTAAAACACAATGGTATCTGCTGAAAGGGAACATCTGGGAAGGAACCAAGCTGTCCCGATTAAATGAACTATGCGCATCCCATGGATGGCATATGACTCCACACTAATGGGGTGGCGATTTTTTTCAGTGTCACTCAAGTTAACAAATGTGCTGAAAGGTTTAAGCAGAACAAATGCACGGGGGGGAAAAGAATCAGATCAAGAAGAGAGATCTGTTTTATCAGATCAACGACAAATTGGCCGGGGAAAGCATTCTGGGCTGCCCTTGTGAACACTAATCAAGAGAAATAAGTGCTTTCTGAGGTTTTGTCCCAAATGAAAATAAAAGCTTCTTCCAGCGGCCGTTTCATTTCAGAATAAACTCTTGGAACCTCCAGGGGCCCTTGTGTGAAAGAGCGGGCGGGGTGCGCCGCGTTAGTGGGGAGGTGTGTGTGGTCTGGCGTTCCGACGCCGTGCCTGGCGGGGCACAGCGTACTGTTTAGCGGGAATCTGTTGTGACCAGAGATTGCAGCCTTTATCCTAAAAATAGATTTGGCCCAGATAGTAGCATTGGACTCTACTTTGAGAATGAAGGTTACAGCATGTTCTTCTCTTCAGTAATGACTTGTCCCAAAACTCAGTACTGTCTACACGCTTAGGGATCTGGAGCAGTTCTTCAAGATCTACAACTGAAATAAAGGTCTCTGCCCCACCTAGTCTTTATATTTGGGGCAGTTCTTCCAGGCAAAAAAAAACCGGAAAGAACAGTTGGGAGAACAACAACAAAAACAGACCGGAAGGAAGCTCTTTCAGCATCTCCTACCTAAGGGAACGTTTCTTGACCTGAGTGAGAGTTCAGCTGGGGTTGGGGGTTGCAGCTGACACACGGGAGCTTGGCTCAGTTCTGAAGGCAGAGCCTGGAAGTGATTTGGGTCATCACGGGCTGATGATACAGCAGGACTGACAAAAGGCACATCAGAAGGCGGGAGATTTCCCGGGTTTTCCCTGGCTGCCTTTTCTGGTCTTTCGCGAAGCCCGCTGCTTACATGGGTCTCCTCTCCACCTCAGTGCCACGTGGGTCCCCTCTTTGGATTGTCCCACCCATAAACACACCAAAACATGCTGACAGGGCACTTGCTAGCTTTCACTTACCCCATGGGGCAAAAAAGCTTAAATCTATTTATCAACTTTCCCATAGGTATTTGTATCTTAATTGCTGCAAAAGCAATACCACGGAAACATGAAAAAATTAATAATTAAAACAGTTACCAATTAACCCACTACCCTAATACTATCTGAGCCAGCCCTGGGCTCATTTGTCCTCTGAGCTCTCACCTGTCTTTTCTACGCTGCTTTTGATACTTGGTTATTTCTAAGTTCTATTATTAATGTAGATCAACATGTACAGTACTTTTACCTTCTGTGAAAGATCTCTCTAGAAATCTTGGGCCCTGATGCACAGTGTTATGGACTGAATTACATCCCCCCAAATTCATATGTTGAAGCCCTAACCCCCAATGACTGTATCAGAGATTGGGCCTTTAAGGAGGTAATTAAGGTTAAATGAAGTCATAAAGGTGGGGTCTTAATCCGATAATACTGGGGTCCTTGTAAGAAGAGGAAGGGATGCCAGAGATCTTTCTCTCCCTTCATGCACAAAAGAAAGGCCATTTGAGGATACAGCAAGAAGCTGGCCATCTGCAAACCAAGGAGAGAGGCCTCAGGGCAAACCAACCCTGTCAGCACCTTGATCTTGGACTTCTAACCTCCATAACTGTGAGAAAATTCTGTTCAGTTACCCAGTCTGGGGCATTTTGTTAAGGCAGGCCCAGCTGACTTATACACACTGTGTTTGAGTTGAAAGGTAAAGAGAAAAGCAGGCTTTGGCATCTAGGAGCTGGCCTGGAACTTATAGTTCTCCTGTTGGAACACAAATAATTTCACAGAACACGAACGTTAGACCAGGCCACTCCATAATCATGTCTGAGCTCAGAAAAACCATGAACATTGTCCAAACCACAAAAATAACCCAACATCTTCCTATCCTGGATAATATGAGTGATTTCTGCTTCTTTACCAGTTTTAGCATTAGCCTCACCCTATTCTTAACTCTGTCTAGATGAGATTTATTCATAGGATTACCTTTACTTCCTGACAGCAAACAATCCAGAGAAAACCTCCACTTCCTTAAATCCACCCCCAAAACATCTAACATTAGCCAAAATCCTAGCATAAGTCCTGTCTGAGACTCTCACCGAGCTTCCCCGTGGTTCCCCACAAGCATTAAACCCAACTTGGTCAAATACAGGTGTGCTGTGTGTTCCTTGTGGTCGTTGGCTGGAGGGCATTGACCAAAGTGTGAGCCTTTTTATGGTTTTTAATAAGGACTTAACATTGCTTATTGTTATGACCTGAATATTTGTGTCCCCCCAAAATTCATATTTTGAAGCCCTCATCCCCAATATGATGCTAATTGGAAGTGGGGCCTTTGAGAAGTAATTAGGTTTAGATGAGGTCATGAGGGTGGGACCCTTACGGTGGGATTCATGCCCCTATAAGGAGAGGAAGATAGAGAGAGCCCACTCTCTCCATGTGCATGTATCCAGGAAAGGCCATGTGAGGACACAGCAAGAAGACGGCCATCTATAAGCCAGGAAGAGAGCTTTCACCAGGAACCAAATCTGTCAGCACCTTTATTTTGGATTTTCCAGCCTCCAGAACTGTGAGAAATAAATGTCTGTTGTTCAAGCCATGCAGTCTATGGCATTTTTTTTACAGCAACCCAAGCAGACTAATACTTACCAGAGAAGTTGATACATTTTTCTTGTTTTCAAAAACGTGAGCACAACCTGGCCAGCAATTTGAATGTGAGGATCTTTTAAAATCAATTTGATAGTGTAAAGTGTGTCTTGTTTAAATCTGCATGCTTTATTAGTTTTTAGACT